>NC_086229.1:57153788-57453788 GCF_036321145.2 Pelmatolapia mariae | reverse complement strand
GTCTTGCTGGTTGTGAACAAGTCTCTTCCTGTGTGGCTAATTTATACTACCTAAACAATACTTGGCATTTAAAAATAGCTTTGAAAGAAGCAGAGATGCTGCTGTTGTTGTCAAGCCTCAGTGTTTCAGGTCACCACCAGGGAAATTAAGACCTGGATGACCTCTAATTTCCGGATTTCTTTATGTCTTTAAAATTAGATATACCCTGTCTCAGAGTAATGCTGAAAAAGTAATTCATGTATCTATTACTCCTACATGGGAGTAGTTTAATTCATTGTTGTCAAGATGTCCTAAAAAGTCATGAAAAGCCTTCAGTTAATCCAAAATGCTGCTGCAAGAGCACTAACAGGGACTAGAAAGAGAGAGCATATTTCTCCTGTTTTGGCTTCCCTTCATTGGCTCCCTGTTCAATCCAGAATTGAATTCAAAATCCTGCTCCTCACATACAAGGTCTTGAATAATCAGGCCCCATCTTATCTTAAAGACCTCATAGTACCATATCACTGCAACAGAGTACCTCGCTTTCAGACTGCTGGCTATCTTCATTCCTAACATATTTTAAAGTAGAATGAGAGGGAGAGCCTTCAGTTTCCTGGCCCCTCTTCTGTGCAACCTACTCTCAGTTTAGATTTGGGAGACAGACATCATTTCCTTTTTCATAAAGCATTTGGTTAGGGCTGGATCAGGTGACAATGAATCCCTCCTTAGTTACAATGTGACAGATTGAGGCTACTGTGTTTTTTCCATGTTGCACTGATTGTTTTTTTCTTCAGTCACATTTTTTCAGTCATTGTTTGTAGACCACTTTGCATTTAATTATTAGTTAATATTAATCTCTAGCGCTCTTTCACAGTGTCTTTGTCCTGACTCCAAACATGGTGTGTCTGTTTGAAAAAAAAAACTTAAAGAGTTTCGAAACAGTGGTTTCGAAAACCACTGTGTGCTTACACAAGCTGTAATGGTGTATTTCCTTCTTTATTAGCATTGAAATTTCATATGTAAATATAACCGTGTGGGAGCTTGCTGTGTCTAACTGAATGTAGAGTGTCTATACTATAAAAACCCAAATATATTTATCTATTACATATTATTTGATTGCAGCACATAAGGCATAACTGCCTCCAGCCTTACCAACTTTGTTGCAGAATAAAAGGGATCCTCTGCTGTAGGTTGGTTTATACCTGTTGATGGGATTGTTGTGATGGGTTCTGATTCTGCTTTGATGACAGATGGAAATAAATTAGTTGGTAGCCCAACTTTTTTAATGTAATAAAATACTTATTTAGATCAGGGGTGTCAAACTTCAGGCCTAGAGGGCCGGTGTCCTGCAAGTTTTAGATAACCCTGGGTCGACACAGCTGAATCAAATGATTAGTTCATCACCAGGCCTCTGGAGAACTTCAAGACATGTTGAGGAGGTAATTTAGCCATTTAAATCAGCTGTGTTGGATCAAGGACACATCTAAAACCTGCAGGACACCGGCCCTCGAGCCCTGGAGTTCGACACCTGTGCCTTAGACCGTTACAGATTGCTAGGTGATGTGTTTGCTGTTGCTTAATCTCAATGCCATCAATGAATAGCTTTTACTGAAAATAAGTTTTACCTTGTTATCTGAGTGTCACCCTGGGCTGTGCTTTAATATTTGGGTTAAGAAAGACAGTCCATCTTCATGTGATGTAGAGAAACAGTGGGGTTGAAAGGATAGACAACCACAGTAACAGTGACGATCTGTGTTTGCTATTTGCTATATTTAGTGGTTTTCATTATACATTTTGGGAAAATCTGACATTTACTATTAGATAAGAAAATGAAACTCATTGGCAGCCCAGTTTTGTATGTAGTAAATGGGTCTAAAGGACAGTCCATCTTCCACAGATGGATATCAAGAATGAGCTTGGCACTAATATCAGGGATGTTATTGTGTGATTTTAATTTAAATTTTTTTGAAAATCTGGCATTCTCTTAGATATGAAAATTTAAATTAGTTTATTTATTATTAGTTCTTAAAAAATGCTAGGTAATGTTTCTGCTGTTGTTTTATCTCAGTGTCAGCATGGAATAGCTTTTAATCCCAATAAGTCTTACCTTGGAGTTGAACATCACCCTTGTAGATGTAATAATTGGGTCTAGAGGACAGCCTGTCTTCATCTGATGGATGAGGTCAACTTCAATTGCACAAGTCACCATCAAGTGAGAGATGTACCAAGGAGATGCTCCATTCCTACTGCTTTTCTGTTCAAGCCTAAACCCACCTCAGCCAGATCATTAAGACTGGCGACAGATACCGACTACCGAATGAATCACTTATAAGACTTCTTTAAATTTCTTGAAGATGTTTCACCTCTCATCCAAGAAGCTTCTTCTACTCTCTGACCAACTGGTGGAGAGTCCACATTTAAGCTCTATTGGGAGTTATCCCTTAGGGATCTAAAAACTGGAGTATAGATGGCAGACAGTTGGTGTCAAGGTGGCTCTTTGAAGGCTCTTTGTCATAAGCCCCTCTGTTGTAGGAGGGTCGTTCACAGTTGACATAGATGTTTTCTTTCACTCCTCTTTCAAACCATCTGTCTTCTCTGTCCAAAATGTGAACATTGGCATCCTCAAAAGAGTGACCTTTGTCCTTTAGATGCAGATGGACAGCCGAGTCCTGTCCTGTCGAGGTGGAACTTTGAAGAGCCTAAATTAACTGAGGCTTATCACATCTCTGGAAAGTTTAGTTCAATTTCTCTAGCTACAGCCTGGCCTGATTACTTTACTTTTAACAGTAAAATATGGTGGTGTTCAATGATCTGTGTAATATTTAAAAATGTTTGATGATCTGAAACATCTTAGTGTGACAAACATAGTTAAAGAATAAAAAAACAGGAAGAGGCAAACACCTTTAACACTACTGTGTGTATGTATGATAGTATAACACTGACTACTAAAATTTAAATGAAACTACATTTTTATTTCTTCATGATTTCACCTTTGGTTGAGTCTTTAACCTTTTACTAACAATGTTTTTGTTTTTTGTTTTTTTTGTTTTTTAACTAACAACGTTTAACTTTATCTATGCTTTTTAAGTGCTCAATCATTTTTATTATATTTATTCAAAAATAAGAGTAATAATATTAGTGTATTTAATTAAAAATGTGTGTTAAAATAAAAACGCATGTCAGAAGTTGTACTTCATGACATGTAGCCATTCTAAGCTATGTGAGGAAATTCACAACCCTCACTGTCACTGTAGATGCAGTATATATATCTGTATCTGTATATCTGTCTAAAAGAGGTGCTTCATACTTACACCCTATGTGGTTTACATTTGGGGCGCAAGTTCACTAAGCTCAAATTATCACTAGCATCTGCACATTTATAAATAACACATACACACTGAAGAAACATTCAGACTGTGTAGTTTTTTCTCCTTGTGACTTAATACTATTTAAATAAATATTGTGCTACTATTGTTGAAAAATGCTCAGTAACATACTTTCCCTCCCTTATTATTTCAGCTGCTGTAATAAAATAATTTCTTAAATATAGGGCAGACAAAGTATTTTTCATAAACATTACAAGTGAACAATAAAAATTAACAGAAATATTACCACTAGATCTCTGTTCTGACCTGTTTGAACCTTAGTTATGCCTTAACCATCTACTTCTGTTGACTGACAGAGCAATGTGCAAGAAAAATGTACAAGATTACAAACATTACATGTCAAAACCAATTAATTAGCACATTTTTCCCTGTCACAATATTTAAGGTGCAGTGACTCCCGTACTTTGAAAACATGTACAAAAAAAAAAACAAATGCAGGGAATCCAAAGTTATACATGACACTACACTTTTAAGTCTAGTATTGAAAATCTGTACATGTTCATGTTTGTTTTGGGGCTTGGCTTGATGAGATGTCCATCTTTATAGAAATCAGCTGTGAAGGTGAAAGGAAGCAATTTTGTTTCTGCAGCTCAGAGTCACAGTTTCGTCCATTAACACAGGAACAGAAGGACTCTCCAGGATCACTGAATCATGTGAAACAACAAAAAATTGATATTTTTTCAATATAAATTTTAATTAGAATGAATCATTAAATATTCTTTCTGCAAAAGTATCAGAGCACCGACATGCTGATACTGTTGCTTCTGTTCCCTCCTCAAGTCTCATACCAGTACTCGTCGCTGTCATTTGTATAAAGAGTTTTAATGTTGCGGGATGATCCTGTTGGTGTTCTTTTGTTTGTTGTGTTACATGAATTATTTTCCCTTTGGATTTATGCACAACTTTACAATTAACAACTCATTTAAAGTGAAATATTACTGCTTTATATTCAAAGAACTGCAAGCTGTTTGGAACAATACAAAGAGAAACTGCATCTGAAACAAAGAAAAAAGAAAGTTTGAGTTTAGAGTGCTAATCTTAAGCAGTATTTAAAAGTTATTTCCTACAAACAGATGTAACAACTTTGTTGAAAGTGCACCAGCAGTCATTCATTTCACATGTACATGTATCAAAAACTCATATATTGATTAATCATCACGGTTCAAGGTTCACAAAAATCACAAAAAAACAACAACAACTCTTCTTCTGAATTGCTCTCTACTCCAAAATGCTTAATGATGTTCATATAGACAAGTAAAGAGCTGGGACTCACCAACTTTCTGTTTCTGTATACCCAGAAGATTTACTACAACTTTGTGAAGTTGGATCCTTTACACATGTATAAGACATGGACGTAGGAGCTGGCCAGAGACCACACCCACGTCACACACTTGTTGACTTTTACCGATATGAGTAAATATATCATCACATCTTATAACTGGACCTATGTCTTAAGGTTAAAACAAACAAAAATATCATATTTCAACAACATTTATTACTTTTTTTCTTCAAGTGGAAAGTACTCACATAGATGCACAGAGCTCTGACGTCCATGGTGTCTTGCTGCAGACTGACAACGGCAGCGTTAACTGAAGTGTAGAAGCAGTGAACAGAGGTATTTTCTTGCTAATAAATACATTTTAACATGAAATATTTTTAGGACCTTTAGGACAATGCAATGCAATAATCAAGTTTTATAAAATAACTCTCCAAAAAAGCTGAGTTAACTCACTGTTTCAGTTCACTATCAGTGGCCAGAACAAAAAACTGGTTCAGACTTATGCTCTGTTTGGTGCAACTTGTATGCTGGTTCATGTTTCCTACCTTCACATGTTATCTCTTCACATCTCAGTTTGGTGTACTATGTACATCACTGGGAACTTGTTCTTGTTTTTGATGCCTCAGCATTTTTTTTTTAAACCAGCACCATGTTTCTCCATTCCCAAGACAAACCCTAAGTGACTTAATCTTACAACAAAAAAAAAAGAAAGTTGAGATAAAATGTGAAATATTTTGCATTAGGCTAATAACAAGCCCTCATCATTCTTAGCAATCCATCTAATACAGGAAACTGAGGTTATAGTTCACACGGGTACATAAAAATGGGACAAACTACAAACTGTTTCTTCTAATTTTTTGAATTCCAGTGTAACATTCTGCTAGTAGTAAAAAAATAATAATTAAAAAACATTTTGTCTTTTCATAGTTCTTCAGGTATGCTGCTGGTATAATGTTGTAAGGGATTGTTTCTTGCAACACTTTGGAAGTATAATTAATTAGTCATTTAAATGGCAAAGCCTGTGTGAGTGTTGTTCCTGACCATGCCGATCCCTTTAAATTCATTTGATGGCTGCTTCCAACATATAACAGACCATGTCATTAAGTTCAAATCATGTCCAACTGTTTTCTTGCACATGATAATGTTTTGATTGTACTCAGATGACCTCTAGAGTCACCAGATCTCAATCCAGTAGAGCATCTTTGGGATGTGGCAACTGTGTGATGCTTTTCATGTCAATATGGAACAAAATCTTTGTGCAATGTTTGTTTGAATTGATAAAGAGGCCAGTAAGTGTTTATGTGTTCAGTATTTTAACGTCTTTTACAGTAATCATTGCAGTCAAACTCTGCCATCTGCAGTGCATCATAAGACATTACAACATCTATTTTCTTCAGGCAATGAAAGGTTACATGTAGTCTGACACCGAGTCAGAGGTGGCAAAAGTACAGACATTCTGTAGTTAAGCAGACATACAGATACTTGTGTATCTATAAAATTACACAGTTATTCAACTTTTTTACTCAACTAAAAGTGAAAGGGACAAGAATCTGAAACACACTCAACCAAGAAAGTAAAAACTACCTTCTAAAGTTTCTACTAGCCATTTACGTGCAAAGCTAATTGAACCTCATACTATATTAATGTAATAAAATTATATTAGTACAACAGAGTACAAACTACAAACTTTACTTCAGTCTAAATTTTTTGAATCAGTTAGTTTCAACATAATCACCTCAGAGACCACCTCCAACCTGATTGAAGGCTTACTGTGCTGTTTACATTCATGGACATTTACACTGTATTTATAAACCATATTTATTATACTATGTATGTATGTATGTACACATGTGTATGTATAACTTGTATATATCTTTTTGTTAAATGCCTGTGTTACTGTGTAGATACTGACATTATTGTGTATTACACACATTCCCTGAGTAGGTACCCTTAAACCTATGTCTATTTTAGCTGCTTCTCCTATCCTAAAACAATCTGAATGTAAATCTACATGCTGCCAATGGAGTGATGCCAAACTGTGTTTGACAATAACGATTCTATTCAGAGAAAAACAATGATTTTTTGTAAAAAAAAAACAAAAAAACTTTTATTGTAGATAAGGGGACACCTAAACAGGAAAATGAGGACAGTCAGGGGTTAAATTGGGATTTCCCTAACTAACGTTGTATTGGCTCAGCATTGGGAATAGAATAACAACTCACAACATTGTTTTAATATGTGCGATCCAGCAGATTTTCTTTCCTCTCTTCACTGTACAGGCTGTGATCAGCTGACCTGTGTTGACTCTGGTCTGAGGTTTACTTGTTTGTGAATTAGCTCATGAAACATCTACTGACATCTTGTTGAATTCATTTGTGCAAACTTGGCTGATTTGCACCCTTTACACTAGCAGTTCAGCATTTATGCTGTCTTTATACTAGACAGTATAAAATCGGTATGAAGGTGGAGTTGTGAATGAATCTAAGCATAATCAGCTTATATTCAAATTAATTTCTGCTACACTTCATGTAATCTAACTCTGACCTTGAGCACCAGTCACACACTGTTCTTTACATTAAATCAATCACAGTACAACAAACTAACCTGTTTATCCTGAAGTAAAATGTGGGGAGTAAAAGTAAAAAGCTGGCAGAAAAATATTGTGGAAATCTGAAGATTCTACTGTGGTGAGAAATTTCTTTTCTTATGTATTGATCACTTTAGTAAAAGTAATATCACATTTTCACTTAGTTATATACATGTAGAATAGCACCACAAATGGGCCTTATGCTCTATCACACACACACACACACACACACACACACACACACACACACACACACACACACACACACACACACACACACACACACACACACACACACACACAGTGGGGCCATTGTAAGTTCATGGGCGACATTAAACAGATAGTGAGGCTCCTTCTGCTTATCAGGGAGGGGAAAGAAGGGAGGCAAGAGCAAAGTAGAAAACATGGCCGTAATTCTCTCTCTCTCTTAAGGGAAAGTATAAAGGATGGGGCTGAACTGAAGGTACAGACTCATGTAATTTGTTGAGGAATTTTCTTTGTCTGTGAGTTTGGTCAAGGTATAAAAGGATCAGTGCGGCGGGCCATCTTTAGCGACTGCTTAGGTGTTTGAGCAGAGCTTTTCTCCATATTGCAATATGTTATTAAACCCACTTCAAAATGACGCTCACCAGGTTTTTGTAGTTTATTTAAAGTATTCAACGACACTACTTCATTACACTAACAAAGCATTTGTACTTCAATACTTCCCATCGCTGCACTGACTACATGTGCCTGATACTACCATTACAACCATTAAAAGACAAATTGATTGTGATTTTCACATATGATTAAAATGATAAAATGATAACCAGTAACATAGAAATACAGGTTACGTAGGCTAACTAAAGTTTAAACAGCACTTTATGCAATGCCAAATTCATGTATCAGTTAAAAAAAATACTGTAGATACTACCATATCCAGCACTAGTTAGCGCTAGCCATCCTTCGGAGGCCGCCAGCTCCGGGAGTTTGAGGCACAATCTGCCGGGAGTGCGGTGTTCCCCCCAGCTGTAGTGGGCCTTGACCTCACATTAGCTTCGAGATGGTGGGTAAGAGACATCTTTGAAAATGTCGGAGCAATTTTGCAAATATGTGATGTCTTGATAAACCGAACAGATATTGGAAGTTTACACAGCTACATTCATGCCTGAAAATGTCTTTAAAGTTTATTTTGTGACCCAGAAAGAATAATATTAAAACTAAGTAGCTGCCGCCATTGTTAGAAACAAATTGGCTGGGCTGCGCTATTATTTCTGGGATACGTTGGGTCACGAAAGATACACCGACTGGGCCTTCAAATGAGACCTGCGAAGGATGCACTCGCAAAACTTTTGCGAGATCTCGCAAAAGTTCATCTTAATTTTTTTTTCTCCCATGTCCCTTGCAGGGCTCTGTAATTTTGCAAGGGGCCCTGTAATGTCTGCCTTTTGCAATAGGAGGTGCTGCATCAGTTGTACTTGACCTTTCTCACTGTGTCACGGAAGCATGAAACCTTCACACATTAACATCACATTTCAAAATCATTGTTCATTTACATTTTAAAAATTTTAGCTCTTAAAACTTTAACTTGTTTTATTGGGGAACGGAACCTCACATAGTCTGATGTAGAGTTTTGACCTCCAAAATTATTGCAGAGTTGAAAACTGTGTGACTCATTTATGCTGCTGAAACAACACTTAGTATTTAACACTTTATCAAAGGGGACAAAGACAAATAAATTTTGTAATCATTTAATATTCATCATTTTCACTATCACTGTGATTTATTAACATACGCATAAAAACAAATATTATCATGAAGCCGGGTAAAGATGTGACTCTTGCAACAGTTACTACTATTAACAGGATCAGTAAAAAAACAAAACAAAAACATCATTACAAGTTTCTCGTATAGCTGTAGAGAATTTTTTATTTTTATTTTTTAATACTGCAAACAGGAGAGAAAACAAAAAACAAAAAACAAAACAAAGCAAAACACTATCAGGCTATCTACATAGAGTGTGTGGATTTTTGTAATTTTTTGTAATTAATTGTGACTTTAATTCATTTTTAATTGTTGTATTTATATCTCTAAATTATAGACACATAATATCTGCACACACTTTTTTACAATATTTACTTCCATACTTCGTATATCGTTATGTAACTTTATTTAAAACAGAGTCATGGCATGGGGAGAGGAAATTTTGCTAAAACAATTAATTTTAAAGTCCTTATTTAGCCTCTCAAAATATAAACTACTGTAACCGACTGAGGCCAAGCCCACAGGAGTTGAGAGCTGCTGTCCTCACTCAGCAACTGAGTTCGGCTTTCACACCGTCTGAGCAAACAAAAGTAGAATTTCAGATCATTTTCAGATCAGGTTGCAGAATGAAACCAGACACCACATATCTGGGTACTAGACAACACTTAAACTCGGTTAAAGTCGTGCTCAGTATCAAACTTGGCAGTTATGTTTTATTTGCTCACCACAAACTCGGTGCGTCTGTTTTTGAAAAAACTAATGTGATACCTTGACATTAGCGGTTGACCACAGTGGGGGTCTTTGAAAGCTGCAGCAGCTCTTTTACTGTAATAGCATTCATACATGTGTGAAAATGGAAAGAAGATCGAACAAGGTGATTAAACTTATTTAGAAGTTGATTCAAACTGTATATATACTTGTAACCACACGGAAATGGCAAGCAGCTATTTCTGACTGAACAAACAAAACCGTTAACAGGTTACAGACATTGCTGTCTGGGTTTGATGTTGTACATCAAACCCAGACAGCAATGTACAACTTTGACCAGCTCAATTTGGTCAACTGTGCTGATACACATCACAAAAATAGTGAACATTTTAAGCCTCTTTGAGGGTTAGCCCAGGCACTCAGAAAATCACCAACATCACTGAAGCCACTCAGTCATGGGGCAAATAATGTTGTTATAGATAAATAAATGCTATTCTGGATCAGTGCATGTTCAACACACATCTGTTTAAGATTTGTTATTCTTATGGCAATAACTTTTTTAAAAAAAATTATTTATTGGTTTTATCCGGTTTTCCATGGTGCACCGTGAACAACAACAACAAAAAAATAAATAAATAAAATTAAATAAAAATAAAAATAAAAACAAAACCACAACAACAACAGAGACAACATAGTAATAGAAATAAAAACAAAGCAAACCATAACAGAAGGGAAGGACAAATATACAAATCAAGTTAGCACTTCAGGCTGTTAAGTCCACAGTGTAAACGTTGCAGTTCTCCAGAAAGTTGTAGAATTTTGACCATATAGCCCAAAACTTGTCCAGTTTATTTCTTAATGCATAAGTTATTTTCTCCATAGTTAGTATAGATGTCAGTTCATTAAGCCATTACATGTGTAAAAATGGAAAGAAGATTGAACAAGGTGATTAAACTTATTTAGAAGTTGATTCAAACTGTATATATACTTGTAACCACATGGAAGTGGCAAGCAGCTGTGTCTGACTGAACAAACAAAACCGTTAACAGGTTCCAGACATTGATGTCTGGGTTTGATGTTGTACATCAAACCCAGACAGCAATGTACAACTTGACTAATAAAAAAAACCAATATGTAATTAAACTTGGTTACTTCTTTGTTTTTACTCTCACTCAGATGTGATTATGTTTTCAGTCATCTCTCTCTCTCTGCAACCTCTAAGACACACAAAAAGATGCAGAAGAAAAAATTAAAAAAACAGGATTGAAAAAAATATATACTTTAATGGTGCATATTACACACCCATGATTACTTCATAGAATATTTTCCAAAAAAGAACGCTCTGTGTAAAACATCAGTTTTCCAGTGTTGTGAAATCAGTGTTTTTACACACACATATCTAGGAGTGAGTGAATGAGTGGTATGTATGAAAAGGTATAAATATTCCATATATGAAGTTGTCTATTTTACCAATCCAAAATTTATAGATCTCTATTATCCATCACAGATTGTGTGAATGCAGCACATAAAGCATCCCTGTCCCCAGTCTTACCTACTGTATTACAGAATAGAAGGGATCCTCTGCTATGGGTTGGCAGGGACCTGCTGTGGGCATCTCTGTGCTGGTTCCTGATTCTGCTTTGACAACAGATGGAATTAAATCAGTTGGTATCCAAAAGACTCTACATAATAAAACACTTATTTGTTGAAGATCATTTAAAATTAAAATTATTTGCTGATGTTTCTGATGTCTGAGTGCCATCATCTAAATGCCTTTGAATCAGAACTTGTCTTACCTTGTGGCTGAGTGGCACAGAGGCCTAAGCTGTAGTAAACAGGTCTAGAAGGAGATGCAGCTTCATCTTGTAATGAAGAGGGACAGTGCGAGTGAGGGGAATTATAACCACAGCAGTATTAGTCATGATGATCCCAGTCTGTTATTCAATGTATTCATTAAGCTTAATCTTTAGGAAAATCTGACATTCAGGGATAGAAAAGAAAATCTGTGTCACTCCTAAATCAGCCCATTATGTAAGGTGCTGCTAATCGAACACTGAGCTAACAAAAACCTTAACTTTCCAAGTGAGTTTCTGCTGTTTGCCTGGTAATTCTGATTTGACCACAAGAATATCAGCTTCTCTTAACAGCTTCTTAGTATTTGGTACTTTTGTACTAAACTAAGATATTATAATTTTCAGTCCTGATCTATTTGTTTTACATGTACTGTACAACATATAGTCTAAAAATTTCAGACAATTTTATGAATGTGTTTTATTTATATTTATTATTTCTCCTGCATTTAAATAATATGTGAGACAATTAATGCTATTCACTGAATATTATAGCTTAAAAGACAAAGTAATTGAGTTCAATTTAAAGTTAATTTTGAAGCTGAATGCATGTCTGAAGTTTTACTTCATGACAAATGCAGCTATTTTGAGCTGTCTGAGGTACAGTACCTGCTTAAGAAGATCAGCTTTAAAATTGTATTCTATGTGGTTTAATTTGAGGTGAACGTTTTGGAAGCTCAAATTATCACTCGCATCTATACATTTATAAATATTACAAAGGTGTCTAACCAACCTAGAGACAACACCACATGAGAAAACAAAGACAAAACCTTTCTTCACAGTGTTAATTTTGTGATATTGTTGCTCGGTAAAATACCTCCTGTCTTCCTGTTTTTTCTTACAAAAGCATATGTTGCTCTTCCTGCATCCACTGTTGCTGCCTCTAAAAAAAAAAAAAAAAAAAAAAAAAAAAGGTAAAAGAAGAGAAACATGTCAAACAGGCACAGATAGTTTCTCAGGTAACTCAGTTAGCTTATAGAGTTGACTTTTGTTTAAAATGTGTCGACAATAATTTTGCAAATTTTATACTACTACTAATAATAATGATAATATTTTCTTTACCTCTCTTCCAGTAACCTTTTCCAAAGTGATACAGTCCCACTGCCACCAACAGAGCACTGACTAAAATGGTAGCAATGATCCAAGGTGTGGCAGCAGAGGAGGAATGAGTCATGTCTGGTTTGAAAGCACAAAAAGGTTTAAATGAGGGAAGAATCATAAATTCTGAAAAATGTTTTCATAATACAGCTTCTTCCTTATGACATTTAAAAATCTTACTAATCTACTTAAAAGCTTCTAAAACGCCATGGAAATGTTGGCACACCTGTTTTAGTGGTTTAAATCTGCGACTGAGGTTTGAACACTGGAAGCTTCTCAGTATTTCACAAATGCTAATACAAACAGATTTAACAGCTTTGCATAACAAGCATCAACTGTCATTCAGATCAACATATTTTAAATCCTTATTTTAAACCATCTGAGTGTCTCACCTGTGACTTTCAGCCAGCTCTCTGGTGATTCTCCAGCTCCTGAGATGCTACACTTGTAAAGTCCTTCATCTGACTTTGAAACTCTATGGATGGCCATGTTTCCTGTGGAGCTTCTATGGATCTGATGTCCATCTTTGTAGAAATCTGCTGTCAAGTTGGAGGATGCAATTTTGTTTCTGCAGCTCAGAGTCACAGTTTCTTCCGTTAACACAGGAACAGCAGGACTCTCCAGGATCATAGCACCAGCTAAATGAGATGCATTTGATTTATATATATTGCATTCAATCAACATTTTCCACACAATAATGTTGCCTTGATGGAAATATACCAGTGACAGAGATGTTGATGCTGTTGCTTCTTGTCCCTCTTTCAGTTTCATACCAGTACTCTCCACTGTCCTCTGTATAAACAGTTTTAATCATGCAGGATGATCCTGTTGGTGTCCTTTTGTTAGTTTTACTACATGCTTCTACTTTCCCTTTGAATTTATGCACAACTTCACAATAATCGACTCCTTCACAGTGAAATGTTAGTGATTCATATTCAAAGAACTGCAATCTGTTTGGAACAACACGAAGAGAAACAGCATCTGAAACAAAGAAAAAAGACTCACTTTAGTGTTTTACTATTAAACCAACATACTACACTCAGTGAATAAAAAAAAAGTAAATAAAACAATAAAAACATCACAAAAAATCTAATTCTTTCCTATAAATTGCTTGCTTGTCCAAAATGTGAACTAAAGTTGATATATATGATAAAACTCACCAACTTTCTGATCCTGTACACACAGCAGAATCATGATGTTCATCACTGAAGAGAGATACAAGAGCTAGACAGTTACTAAAAGATGTATAATTACTCAAATTAATACTAAAAATACCACATCTGATATGGAGTCCACAAAAATGCAATAGCCTACTTTGATAACCTAAATTTTATAATAATGTAGAAATAGAGAAAGTACTCACACAGTCTGATGCAGAGAGCGCTGATCTCCATGTCGTCTTCATGTATACTGAACACTGAAGTGTAACAGGACTGGCAGAGGTGTCTCTTTGCTACTAAAAGTATTTTAATATCTATGAAAATGTTTCAGGACTTAATGCAATAATCTAGTTTTAGTAAAGCTGTTTCCAAAGAAGCCGAGTGTCTTCTGTGTCAAGTCAAGCTTCACTGTTTCAGTTCACTGTCAGTGGGCGGAACAACAAACCAGTTCAGACTAATGCTGTGTTTGATGCAGCTTGTAGACTTGGTAATGTTTCTGGTGCTCAGTTTGGTCAACTGTGCTGATACACATCACAAAAATAGTGAACATTTTAAGCCTCTTTGAGGGTTAGCCCAGGCACTCAGAAAATCACCAACATCACTGAAGCCACTCAGTCATGGGGCAAATAATGTTGTTATAGATAAATAAATGCTATTCTGGATCAGTGCATGTTCAACACACATCTGTTTAAGATTTGTTATTCTTATGGCAATAACTTTTTTTTTCAAACATTTATTTATTGGTTTTAACCGGTTTTCCATGGTGCACCGTGAACAACAACAACAAAAAAAACAAAACAAAAAAAAACAAAAAAAAAAAAACAAAACCACAACAACAACAGAGACAACATAGTAATAGAAACAAAAACAAAGCAAACCATAACAGAAGGGAAGGACAAATATACAAATCAAGTTAGCACTTCAGGCCGTTAAGTCCACAGTGTAAACGTTGCAGTTCTCCAGAAAGTTGTAGAATTTTGACCATATAGCCCAAAACTTGTCCAGTTTATTTCTTAATGCATAAGTTATTTTCCCCATAGTTAGTATAGATGTCAGTTCATTAAGCCACTGAGATAGTCCACATATTTTTTGATTTTTCCAACACATAGCAATACAGCGCTTGGCTTCCAAAAGTCCAATCATTAACAGAGCTCTATTGTTTGCAGCAGGTACAAAATTATTCGGGTATATATTTAAAATACATATTTTAGGATGAAGTGGAATCACATCACCAATAATTTGACTCAACAGATTTATTACCTTTTCCCAAAAGATTATCACATGTGGACACTCCCATATACAGTGAAATAAAGTGCCCCTGTCCACTCCACACTTAATACAGGTGTCCTTGATGTTTGAATTATAATCACTCACAACCTCAACTTGATCTCAAGTTAGCTGAACCATTAAAAGTACTGCATAACAGCCAATTTAAAAAAACAACAACAACAACAACAAACACCCGAAAGGCATGACTTAAAGTGATCTACTGTCCAGGCCAACATGTGGTTGCCTTGTATTGCAAAAACAATTATTTAAGTATATGATAAAATCTTTGTTTTATGTATTTATTATTTTCAGCATATACAATACAAGCAGATAAAACTGAGACACATATTAGTACATAGAAAGTCATACTTCTCACTTGTGTCCATAAAAACAAACACAAACACAAATGTGAGCGATCGTGGCTCAAGAGTTGGGAGTTCGCTTTGTAATCGGAAGGTTGCCGGTTCGAGCCCCGACTCCGACAGTCTCGGTCGTTGTGTCCTTGGGCAAGACACTTCACCCGTTGCCCATTGGTGGTGGTCAGAGGGCCCGGTGGCACCAGTGTCCGGCAGCCTCGCCTCTGTCAGTGCGCCCCAGGGTGGTTGTGGCTACAATGTAGCTTGCCATCACCAGTGTGTGAATGTGTGTATGAATGGGTGAATGACTGGATATGTAAAGCGCTTTGGGGTCCTTAGGGACTAGAAAAGCGCTATATAAATACAGACCATTTACCAATGAAAGTATCTTACTAGACAAGTAGCAATACTGCAGTAACTTTGCAGATGTTTGTCAGAATTATGGTGGTTGTCTTAAAAATTGTTTTTACATATATGACTTTTATTTAGTTTTTTATCATTTTAATTTCTTAAATAAGTCACAGCACATCATACACCTGCTGCTAAAAGGTTAAAAATAAAGCATGCAAAATAATTCATTGAGTATCCAGATGAATCATGATGTGATATTAACTCTTTAGCTTTGATTTTTCTATTTTTCATCAGTAGCTGAATCATTTTCTCTTGTGTCACAGTGACATTTATAGCTGGGCAACCATTAGTTAGCTGTAGCGCCGAGTTTCCCAAAGTGAAGAAGTCCCACTAAAAGCAGCAGCAGAGCCACCATCATCAGAGTGAAGACATTTCGTAAGATGAGGTAAATATGACAGCTGGGCTCTGAGGACTGGTCTGTCTCACTCTCTGTGTGATGGGATGCAGAGATAATAGAAATTACTTTGTGAAACACAGTGGATTTTCAATGTGTTGGATGCATTTTGTATAACAGTCTGGATAAAACTATACTCGATACATTGTTTCCAAGTTGTTTAATATGACTGTCTCTGCTCTGGTTAAATATCCCAAAAGGTTGACTCTGTTCATCTGAAAGTAGCATTTTAAATGGGAGAAATGTTTCGTCACTTATCCAAGTTACTTCTTCCTTCTTGTGGCTAATTATGTACTATCCTCATTTATAATATATCACATACAATATATATGACATATGATTATTAAAACAAAAGGCTAATCTATTAAAGATTTCAGAAACAGCCAAAATCCCAAACGTATTGCTTTACAGTAGTCGTCCATTAACCTTATAGTTAAAATCACAGCATCTTAGACCAGCTTTAAAATATAGTCTGTGTAAATGTGTACTGCCCACTTACATTTTTGCACTATAGCAATTGTTAATCACATTGAATTATGCAGATTTTGTCACATGAATAAAAATGAATGGTTACAAAATACAATTTGACATCAGTGAACCAAGATTTTCACCCCTGTTTAAAGACAAAGTGGTGTACATAAGAACAACTGGCCTGCAGTGTAGCTAAATTCTTGGTAACATCGTTTTCACCACGAGTTTGTCTGATAGCATCTATAGATCTTGACTTTTTACTGTATTGATGGAATTTTTGTGTAATGTGGACATTAAACATTGCTGTTTTGTCACCTGTGACACTGAGCCAACTCTCCGGTGACTGTCCACCTCCTGAGACGTTGCACTTCTAAAGTCCCTCATCTGACTTTGAAACTCTGTGGATGGTCATGTCTTCTGTGGAGCTGCTGTGAACATGAGCTCCATCTTTATAAAAATTAGAGGTGAAGTTGGAGGAAGCAGTTTTGTTTCTGCAGCGAAGAGTCACAGCTTCACCCTCCATCACAGGAACAGCAGGACTCTCCAGGATCACAGAACCAGCTAAATGACAAGAATCTGAGATTTATTTGCTGTGAAATTTATTTAAACTAAGTTTGAAAAAAATGTTGTCCCGGTGTAAACTTACCAGTAACAGTGATGTTGATGCCGTCGCTTCTGTTTGCTCCTTTAGTCTCACACCAGCGCTCTCCACTGTCATCTGGATATACAGTTTTTATTATACACATTGATCCTGCTTTTCCCTGGTTGGTGTGGCTGCATGAGTTTATTTTCCCTTTGGAATTATGTACAACTTCCCAATAAACAGCATCCTCACAGTAAAATATCACTGATTCATATTCAAAGAACTGCAATCTGCTTGGAACCATACGAAGAGAAACTGCATCTGTGAAAAAGACAAAAAGAAAGTTTCCGACTTGTAATAAAAGTACTGTTTGTTAAACAATGAAAAAACATCACTTGAGTAAATGAAAGCAAAATTACATGTTCACTAAAAATACTTTTTTTCCTACTATTCATACATTCATACATTGTCTGCTCCGACAAACACAAAACCATGAACAGTGTTCAGATCAATGAGGAAAGTTATGACACTCACCAACTTTTTGATCATGTCCACACAGCAGGATCATGAGGTTCATCACTGAAGAGACCAAAGAGCTACAGGTTACAAATATTCAGTTGAGTCCTACAGCTGCTGATGAATGTATTTTAACATCTTATAAGTTGTACAACAAATTTGTAAAGACAAATTAATTATTAAATCTTTGGCATTTAATAATTACTATTATTTAATGGTGGCTATAATGGTATATAATGATTAATAAATAAGCTGAAGCTTATTTTTCATGTGGAAATAGACACTTACACAGTCTGATGTACGGAGCTGTGACATCCATGATGCTGTGCTGCTGACTGTGTGGACAACTGACAGTCAGCATGGGGTGATCAACTGTGTGGTTTCTTTCTGCAGCTAAAGCGATGCTAAACAAAAATAGTTTTCAAAGAAGCTGCGTTGCATTCAGGTTACCCACAGATCAGGAGAAAAATACAGACTGATGCTTTCAATGCAACTTGCAGTCATGTATAATTTCTCATGGTCACCTTCATACTTTGATGTACTAGCGTGTTAACATACATTTAATAACATTAAACTCTTTATCAAAACTGAAGAAAGAAAAAAATGTAATATCGACTTACTGATGGCTTCATTATTTACTGCAGATCATTTAAAAATATTATTATTAATATTTACCGATAATTTAATTAAAGATCAGAGAGCTGCCTTTTAACAGTTAATTCTAAGCTGTTATTTAAGATCCATCAGTAATATTGTCACGACTGCCTCACCTCCTATCACAGTTTTTCAAATATAGATATAATATATATAGATTGTTAATATTTTGTAGAAAAAAAACAGCATTGTAACAAGTAGTATTTATCCATCAGAAGGTTGTTCACCTGTTTCTTTACTTGTAAAATGATTTGACCCAGTGAAACTCTTGACATTTTACCTGCATCTTAGCAGTCTCTCAGTCTGTTGATCCCTCTGTGGTCACCATAATCAAGATTTCATTGATGTGATGTGTAATAAAGAGGAGGAATGCAGGCACTTACTGAGACGTGAGGGAGGTTTATTGTAAATAACAGAAAACAAGGCAGGGATGGCAAAAACAGAGCTAAAGGTAAACTGAACTGGGAAAAACTAAAACTAAACAGCAAAGCTGAACACGAAGGGGTGCAGAGCAAAAGTAACATGAAGGAGGTGATGAGCAGTACGGAGACAGTTTCTCAGGCGGACCAGTAACGAGCACACGAGTTCACACAACATAAATACACACAGAGGGACACTGGGAAATCACACACAGGTGGGAGACACTGGACTTGATGAACCTGATGATACAGGGGAAACACTAACACCAGGGAGGTATGTCTCTGAAGGTTCTCAGTCATCCAGGTCATCATAGTCAAAGGAGCTTGGAAAGAAAAGCGTCTGGACTTCTTTCAGTTGCTTGAAGACGTTTCACCTCTCATCCGAGAAGCTTCTTCAGTTCTAAGTTCTAAGGTCTTCATTTTTCAATTTTCAGTTTCACTAGCAGATCTTTAGCTTATTTGACACATAGAATGTGTCAAGAAGGGGGGATTTTGGGTTTAAGTTGAAATAAGGGGCTTTATGATCATTTCGCTACAGGAAGCGTTTAGAGTCATGATTGACATGACATTGACCAATCAGCTGAAAGGAAGAAAAATAGGGTCAAAATTCATACTTGTAACTTGAAACTTGAGTGCAGAGTTTCACACATATTTTTTTGGCTAAGTCCATACGCAAATCTTTTTTACACAAACACAAATACTTTTTACACATACAAATCCTGATTTATAAATATAAAACTAATTTACAAGTATGAAATATTTATGATCCTGCTTGTTCAAGTACAAGCAGGATAAACTTCTGCTTACTGTAAGGCATAAAGGAAAAGGAAAAAGGAAAAGAAACTATTTGCTTTTCAGCATATCACACACCAACGTGCTCTTTATTTTAAACATTAGTTCTCAGAGCATCTGTTGTGCGTCAATCAGTGATTTTCTGCTATGGGTTGGTAGGTACCTACTGAGGGCATCTCTGCGATTGTTCATGGTTCTGCTGTGACAACAGGTGGAATTAAATCAGTTGGATGCCAAATTATTTACTTATTAAAACACTTATTTACCTTTGCTGCAACATACTTGTCATTTTTTCTAATGTTGCTTAATGTCAATGTGACTATTAAAATAGTTTTTTAATCAGAGTTGAGTGTCATATAGGCCTAAAGTCTAGTTATGGGTCCAGAGGACAGTCCACATTCATCTTCTGCTGGAAAGATACAGAGACAGGAAACTACAGTAACATCAGTGATAATATTTGCTGTTCACTATAGTCATGACCAGTGTTGGTCAAGTTACTTGAAAAAAAAAATCAGTAACTAATTAATGATTACTTCCCCCAATAGGTAATCCAGTTACTTTATTGATTACTTATTTTCAAAAGTAATTCGTTACTTAGTTACTTTTTAAAAACTCAATTTACAACCTGAATAGGTAATGAAGCAATAGATCGTTCAGCCCAATTCTACTTTTTCTGCATAATCCATCATACAAAATGTAATCAAACGGAAAAGTCTCTTTTTAAAACTTGTTTTATTAGTTTTAATCTTTTAACTTTATGCATCAAGCAAAAATAAAATTATATGCAACATTCTCTGTTTTTCAGTTTCACTTAGTGATGAGCATGTTTTTAAGTGTAAAATATCAAGCATCCTCTGCCACAGGTTGGTAGATCCCTGGTGAAGCCATGTGTGCAACAGTGGGTTTCGCTGTTTCTGCTTTGAAGAGAGATAGAATTGAATATGTTAATTAACAAAATTGTATCTAATATAAAAACTTAGTTGCAACAGTTTAAGGAGCTTGGAAAGAAAAGCGTCTGGACGTGTTTAAGTTGCTTGAAGATGTTTCACCTCTCATCCGAGAAGCTTCTTCAGTTCTAAGGTCAAATGGTGGAGAGTCCCAGATTTAAACCTAGTGGGAGTATCCCCCCAAAGAGGGACAAAAGGACCCCATGATGATCCTCTACCTAATCACATGAGCCAAGGTGTGAAAGCGGGTGTGGGTCACAATCAGCCAGGGTTTTGGGTGTGCTCATTGTGAAACCTGGCCCCACCCTATCATGTGATTTCCTGAGGTCAGATGGCCCAGGATGTGAGTGGGCGTCTGGGAAGGGATCTCAAAACTGGATTATAGACGGCAGACAGTTGGTGTCGTAAGTCACCGCCTCTCTTCAAAGATGGTCAAAAATGTGAACATTGGCATCCTCGAAAGAGTGACCTTTGTCCTTTAGATGCAGATGAACTGCTGAGTCTTGTCCCGTGGAGGTGGCTCTTCTATGTTGTGCCATGCGCTTGTGAAGTGGCTGTTTGGTCTCTCCGATGTAGAGGTCTGGGCATTCCTCACTGCACTGTACAGCATACACCACATTGTTAAGTTTGTGTTTAGGAGTTTTGTCTTTCGGGTGAACCAGTTTCTGTCTGAGTGTGTTTCTGGGTCTGAAGTACACTGGGATGTCGTGATTGGAGAGAACCCTCCTGAGTTTCTCTGATACACCGGCTACATAGGGGATGACAATGTTGTTGCGTCTGTCTTTCTTATCCTCCCTAGCTGGTGTCTGATCTTCTTTTCTGTGGTGAAATGTCTTCAAGCAACTTAAACAAGTCCAGAGGCTTTTCTTTCCAAGCTCCTTAGACTAAGATCACCTGGATGACTGAGAACCTTCACAGACTTATTTGCAACACTTTTCATCACATCACAGCAATCCAGTCTTTAAGTGATGACATGATGAATTCTTCCGGGCCCAAACTACTCTGCGTGTAATAAGGCTTTTGGGTTTTTAACATATTTTAATGCTTTGTATCTTGTTCTATTTAATCTCAACAAGCCCCTAAAAACAGTCAGTGATCACTGTCGGCCTCTGTCGGTTTTTATTGCTGCTATTCATTTTAAAGCTCAGTTTTTAAAACCTAACTACAGTCCAGCCCATGTGGCAGTATATTAAGCATTACAGTATCCTTCCATGCGATTGCATTTGTTCCTAACCATTGGGAACTTTTATCGAGTGGAAAAAACCATTAGTGTTCGTCTAACATAGCTAACACAGCTAACGTAGCTGTGTCGCTAGCCACCACGCAGCACATCATTATATACCAGCTAGCCCAACTTCAGTAACGCTACAAAACGTCACTGCTGTTTACTTTCCTGTCTTCATTTATGTTGGAAGTGATAGCAGAGCTGTACTTTTTAATTTGTTTCATAAATCTCTCAGTCACAACATACTATATTATATTTAAATGGAAATTAGTGAGCTAACTTCCTGCTGACTTCTAACTCTGTTAAGTTTCATAAATGCTGTTTTCAGGGATGCCTGGATGTTAAACTTAATTGTTAGACTTGGTAAAGCAGCAAAACCGATCATTTTATAAGAGAAGAAAGAATTTAGACAGTTTTTCAACTCTCATTAATGCTGCAGTGCTGTTCGACTTAGGGACTTGCAGTGGAGTTTGGGCCCAGACACGGTTAATGACGTCAGACTTAAAGACCAGATAACATTGTTTAAATTGTAATAATAGATGCAATAAACAGGGAAAATAACCTAAAATCAACATAATTATTGAAAGGAACACAAAATAACACTTTGGGATTTTAGCTGAATAGTGTCAAACTGAAATTTATATAATGGGGTAATTAACAGAAGCAAGACATGCCTATGTAGCAAAACCAGCAACAATAAAATAGTAATTTCTTTGCAGTGTTTGGTCGAAGGACGTTTTTTTGAAATGATGAAAATGGCTGTGCTGTAACATGTCCTGTTATGGAAAATGTCAAGGAAGTGTTTGGTGGACAGACAAAAGAAGACAACAAGACTAGATGGTGGAATTAATCAGTGTAGGCAAGCATTCAAAGGAAGGGATCAGGACATGAGAGAGTGAGAAGGGCAGATCAAGGAGGCTTGGTGAATCAGGAAGTGCAGAGGATTAGTAAAGAGGAAATGAGGGCAGCTATAAAGATAATGAAGAGTTGAAAGATGAGTGGTACTGATGACATAGCTGTGGGATTATGGAAATGTCTAGGGGAGAAAGCAGTTGACTAATTAAGCAGATTATAATGAATAGTATGCCTTATTGTATTATTATCCTATTATTACCAAAACAGGACTATACAGGTTATAATATCAAAATGATTCTCACCTAGAGGCTGACTGTCACCCTGGCCTAAGGAATCATAAACTGGATTGGGACACAATTCAGCTTCATCTGATGGAGACAAACAGTGGGAGTGAGGGAGGAGATAACCACAGCAACATCAGTAATTATGACCCATCTCTGTCTTTTCTTGTATTTAACCCTTTAAAGCTGGTCGGAGCGGGAACGCTCCGTTTTGTGTAACTATTTTTAAATCCCTGCAGAACCGGAACCACGCAAGCTAGCGCAATAATTTTTTTTTTGCATATGAAACCGGAGGAGTTATACTTACATCTCATGCCATCAGCTTGTGCTAGGTCACGGTTTCCTTCCACATATAGCTTTGCAAAAATTGCATAAAAAGCGCTTGCAGAAACAAAAACATAATATTCCAGAAACACACTTTGCCGATCCGATCAGCTGTTCGTAACACTTCCTACATTGAAATAGAGGTCAGCACTAACAATCGCATGTCCGCCATTACCTGCCCGAAACCAGAAGTGACGTTATTTTCGCTGAAAATGTAGTTTTTTACTTGTAGGCCTTAAAAGCCTAAACTGGTGTTTTTAAAAGTTATGTTTGACTTTATGCTTTTCTGAATAGTTTCTGGGATGCTTAGAACTCTAATTGCACTGCTTTAAATACTTTATTTTGATGCACATGCAGTTTTCTTTGCATTATAGGATTGCTTTTCGGTTTTTCTGCAGTATATAAAAATTGGTGTATCTCAAAAATAAAACTATGAAGACACTCAAATAAATTTCCTGTGGTTGCAAACTATTTTTTGCAACTTTTTTGTATTTAATGTTTTGAGGGATAAACCTCTTAAATTTATCTAATTAGAAATATATGTAAAAAAAAACAAAAACGATTTTCAATTTTTCTGTAGTTTATTGCACTTTTTTGCAATTTATATGGTTACTATGGATTTAATGCATAAATAGTATTAAAATCTGGGCTATAACAGTTGTATTGATGTATGTATTGTATTGAAATGCTCCCAAAAATGGCACTACAGCATGTAAAAATATAAAGTAAGCTCTAGCGGACTTGGTTCTATGGTAGGTCTTAAAGGGTTAACAGAACTAATGTGATGTTTTCTGTTGTTCCAAATTAATAAACACAACCTCACTGCTAACAGGAAACAATGGCAATTAAGTCAAATTCCATCATTTAATTGCTGAGTTTTTTCTGTATGATTTTAGATCTATACCTTACAATACAACTATTTTTGTGATTTGGTACTTTGAAAATAAATGGAATTGAATAGGTGCATCTGTTTTCATACATAAGGCCCTGGATTATAAGCCACATTAAGCGAAACAAAATAGTGACATAAGTCAAGCTTTACTCAACTCATTCTTCTTGCTTCCTCCACTTCCGTACCATTGATTCATTAATGTTGAATTCTCTCACAGCTGCTCTATTCCCATGTTGTTGCAGTATATTAATGACTAACCTCGTATTGTGAATGGATTATCTCAGTTGTTCTCCTGACTGAAGTTTGATCCATTTACAACATCCTGCCATGCGATTACATTTGCCCCTAACCATCGGGAACCCTCGCGTTAACTTTTATCAATGGAAAAAAGTTAGCGTTCATCATCCTGCCTCACTGTGTTTATGTTATGCTAACATAGCCATGTCGCTAGCAATCACGAAGCACATCATTATATACAAGCTGGTCCAGCTTCAGTAATCCTACAAACGTCACTGCTGTTTAGTTTTCTGTTTTCATTCATGTTGGAAGTTACAGCAGAGCTGTACATTTAAATTTTTTTCAGAAATCTCTCAGTCAGAATATGGTATATCATGTTTAGGTCGAAAGTAGCGAGCTAACTTCCTGCTAACTTCTTTCTCTGTTAATCTGTTTTCATGGATGACTGGAGGTTAAACTTAATGGTTACACCTGGTAAAGCAGCAACGCTGATAAATTTATTAAAGATGAAAGAATTTAGGCAGTTTTTAACTCTCAGTGATGCCACAGTGTTCGATCGACTTTGGTACCTGAAGCAGACAGAGTTTTGGACCCGGATTACTCTGCGAGGCTCCTGACTACGGTAGGCGTAATGCTCTGACAATTCATCAAGCGATGCGGCTTGATGAATTTTTGACAAATTTTTGAGCGGCCAGTACCACATAAAATTGGCTTGAGGTCAGTAAGCACAACCAGAATTCATACATAAGGCGTGTGCCATATGGTGCGAAAAATACGGTAATAATTTTCAAGCAGGTACAAAATTTAAGAAATTATTTCTAACTTACATTTACTTACATTTAAGTTCAAATGAAAACTGAAGGCATGCCTCAGGTTATAAAACAAGCACAACCAGTCTGAGTTGTTTGAACAAACTCATGACCTTCACATTAGATAATTTATCTGAGGTTCCAGCAAGTGAACATTCAATCATTCCTGTTTTGAAATGTGATGCCTATTTTAAAAAAAAAAGGTAAACTTAGAGAAACATAGTGTAACTAGGGTTTTAAAAGGAGGCTGGGTAGCACACCTTCATGGTAAAAGCATTTCTTACTGTGTTCTGTGTTCTGTGTTGTTTGATCCCTTTTTGAGCCTGAACCATATGCCATTGTTGACCAATAGATCAATACTGCAGTAAAAAAAAAGGAAAAACAACTGCAAGAACAGCATTTAAAGAAACTGAAGAAAGATTAGAAAACTATATATATGTATATATATATAGATATATATATATATCTATATATATATCTATATATATATATAGATATATATATATCTATATATATATATGTATGTGTGTGTGTGTGTGTGTGTGTGTGTGTGTGTGTGTGTGTATTCTTACCTCTGTACCAATCTTTGCGGAAGAGATAGAGTGCCACCACCACAATCATACTGCTCAGTGAAATAGTTGCAATGATCCAAGGAGTGGAAGCTGCACAGTGGCAATTGTCTTTGCAGCCATCTAGATTAGTTGTTGAATTTATATTTACGAGGGTATGAAGAAAGATGAAATGTTAATTTAGCTTCTTCAAACTTACACAATGTTTAAAATGTTACACATCTTGTTGTTAGCTCCTTGTTGTTAGTTTTAATAACTGATTAATTAACCCCACCAGTGAACAAACACATTGAACAGCTTTGTTTAAAGTCTCATTCAGAAAAAAAGCTAAGGCAAATATTTGCATCACATATATATAACTATTTTGAAAAATTGCTGTTTCTCACCTGTGAGACATGGCACAGAGACAGACAGCCAGCTCTCTGATGATTCTCCACCTCCTGAGATCTTGCACTTGTAAAGTCCTTCATCAGACTTGGAAACTGTACGGATGGTCATGTTTCCTTTGGAGCTGCTCCCTATGTGACGCCCATATTTATAGAAATCAGCTGTGATGCTGGAGGAAGGCATCTTGTTTCTGCAGCGCAGAGTCACATTTTCTCCCTCCATCACAGGAACAGCAGGAATCTCCAGGATCACAGATCCAGCTGAACAACAAGTGACTTAGAATTTTAAAATGTTGAACTTGTGTTTGTTTGTGACAAAATATTACTGCCTTCATTCAATCATACCAGTGACAGTGATGTTGATATTGTTGCTTCTCTTCCCTACTGCTGTCCCACACCAGTATTCTCCACTGTCACTTCTATAAATACGATCAATGGTGCACGGTGAACCTGTTGTTGAAGCTGTTGTTTTCCTACTGGTTTTGTTGCACAGCTTTACTTCCTCGTTCTTCTTATATAACACATGTCCATGAGAGCTCTCCTCACAGTAAAAACTAACTGACTCATATTCAAAAAACTGGGATTTGTTTGGAACAACACGAAGAGAAACTGCATCTGTCAAAAAAACAAAAACAAAAAACAAAGATTCAGTTTGTTGCTAAATTATCAGATTGCCGGGTTTTAGTTTTACAATAAGAAACCCAAATGAAAGCTATGATAGCCAATAAAATGTGCAATAAAATGTGATTAAAACCAGTAGAGGTGGTGATTGACCAAAATGTGCTTTTTGGTGTTTAAATAAAAGCAAAATGATAACAAGTAAACAGATATTACTCACCAACTTTCTGGGCATGTGCACACAGCAGGATCAGCACAGTTACCACTGAAAAGACCAAAGATTGTTACTAAAAGATGACCCTACATCTTTAAACTTGCCAACTCCTAATGCTAAGGTGTCACTAAATGTTTCTGCTACATGAAAGCTTTAACTCATCACAGCATTTTAACAAACTCTTCATAGTTTCATTTTAATGTATAAACTGTGACAGTACTTACACAGTCTGAAGCACAGAGCTCTGACCTCCATGATGTCTTGCCGCAGACCAACCAATAGACGCTTCCTGTATGACTATGTCAAAATAATTTTCAGAGAAGCAGAGCTGTTGATGTGGTAGGTGGAACAGAACACAGACTGATGCTTTCAAATCTATTTGTAGCCATTTAGTGTTCACCTTTTTTATGATTTTATTATACCAATGAATGCTTAGCCATTCACAGTAATTTTAACAACGTATAATAACAAAATTTTTATGGTAGCACTATAGTAAGGATCAAGTTGCTTTAAGTCATTTGAACTGATCACCAATACGAAAGCATTGAATAAATTGATATTTTCCAATGTGTAGTTGTGCAGATATTAAACTGGTGGGACACTGGTGTCAATAACAGAGCTGTGTTCTCACAGTCTGACACAGAGACACACACAAGAGTATCATATTATTCAATTAACTGGTCAAAACCTACAGTTCTTCCACTTAAGTGCTCCTTCCATAATGCTTCTTCTACCCCACTTCAATCTGGAAATATTAAATACTTAGGTATTAATGTTTCTCCTAAGCTTGCAGATTTACCTAAATTAAACCATATCCCACTTCTAAAGAAAGTAGAAGGCTATCTGGCTAGATGGAAATATCACTCATCTGAAGGGTCGCCGCTACAAAAATTATGGTCTTGCCAAAAATAAGCAATTTATTTTCGATGACCCAGAACAAACCATCACAAGCATGATTCAGATCTCTGGATTCATATATTTCTAAATTCCTCTGGAGAGATAAACCCCCATGTATAAGCTTAAAAACACTACAAAGGACCAAGGGTAAAGGAGGATCTGTTTAACTTTCAGCACTACTTCCTAGCCAGCAGGCTTCAGTTCATCTCAGGCTGAAATGAACTCTGGGCTCCTTTGATGTGCTCCATCACCTAGCAGGAGTGGAGGTTTCAGTCCCGTCTTCAGTATTGTGGTTGATGTGGAGGTAGGGATGGGCTTAGGTTGTCTGGGAAGTCCCTACAGATGTTTTCCCTGGAGGGCTTAACCCGGTTGTGGTCATTACCTGGTTAGTGGCTCTGGTAGGGCTTAGATGGTGTTTTCCTCGTGACTGCGTGCAGCAGGGCTGGGGGAGGGTCTATGCTGGCAGACATCGGTTATTGGGGCTCTGGCTGGGCCATGGGGGCTTTGATCATTGGTGTGTTGCCGAGGTTGTGGGCGGGTGGGTGCACGGGGGCTCAGCCCTGGCGCAGGGGGCCTCGGATGCATCAGCCAAACTTGGGGGCATTTCAACTAGCAGGGAGGTTGTTTCATCCTTGCAGGAGTCCACTCTGCAGGTGGGAGAGAGACATAGGGGGGTGGAGAATAGATTTAACCTCGGTGTCTATTGTTTTATGTAGCCAGGAGATGATTGAATGATGGGGTGGCTACAGTTTCCTCTGTGGTGGGGTCAGGTGGGCTGCCCCGGGTCCTGTGGAGCTTGGCAGTGCTGCTGCCATGGGCCCTGGTCTGTATGGGCCTGGATCTCCTCCATGCCTTCTTCATACCCTGGGGGACGTGACTATGGCTCCCCACACCCTCTAACAGTTTGTTACGTGGAGAAACCATTTGAATACAAGCGTGGTGATCCACACAGGTGTGCATACAGGTGTTAAAAAAGTGTGTTCACAGACACAAACTACAGCTTTTTTGGCTACTTCCTGAAAGCACATTGGTATTTACTGTTAGCTAGATTAATGCAATGGTGCTGTGTTTATTGCTGTCTTTTTTTTCTTTGCTTTTTGTCAGTTTTTGTTCTTTCTCAACAGGTGATCCAGGAAAATTCTAAGTGTCCTTTCTCACTGTGATGGGCCGAGCAGCAAACAGGCACAGGTTAAACTCCAAAAGAAGGATTTTTTATTTAACCCCAAAACATAATTGGTTAAATCATGCAAAAAGAATCAAAATCTTGGGCCTATAAAAAAGGCCAAAATAACAAAATAACTCTACTCAAAGTTAACAAACGATACTGATAACTCAAACAAACTGACCTAACTTAACTAGACAAAAGGGGAACTTGAGTAGTGACTGATCAGCCCACAAAATCACAGAGGGGTAAAAAAACACAAAACCTAACTGAAACTAACATAATGAACTCCAATTCCCCCCCATGGTCCCGAGTTATGGAATGAGCCAATTTGCAGTTTTCCATCAAAGCTTGCACCGCCCCTTTTCCACCTCTTGGCTGTTCAATCAGGGGACTGGAGCAGCTGCAACTAAGGTAACTCAGAAAACAAAGATTAAATCATACATAACAGTGTGAGCTGAAATTTGTGCACTTATTTTAGAATATGTGGATATGTGAATTAATTCTAAATGAAAACCAGTTATTTATTTTCCTGTAAATGACTTCCCATATTTAGAGAAATGTGAATACAATGTTATGTATAAGCCTCTACACTAATATGGTGGATATTACCACTGTGTGGCTGTAAGCGCAGCAATCACACACTGCCCCTCTTCAGATCTCTCACTGGGACATGCCGAGGATGTGGGTGATGGTGAACCGGAATGGCTGGATTGCAAGGTACCATCACGTGATCATTCCATTTGTGTCCTTTATCTTCTCTATCCAATGCAGAGCCTTGTGGTCCGTTTCCAATATGAACTCCTGTCCGAGAAGACAATACCTAAAGGAGTCCAGGGCCCATTTGATGGCCAGGGCCTCCTTGTTGATGGTTGAGTATCGTATTTCCCTCTGAAACAGCTTGCGGCTGATGAAGGCCACTGGATGATGCTCTCCAGCCGGTCCCTGTAACAGAACAGCTCCCAAACCTCTCCTTGAGGCATCAGTCTGAAGAATGAAATGTCTCTCAAAATTAGGGCTATGCAAGACTGGGCTCTTACTCAGACATTGTTGTAGGTCCTGAAAAGCCATCTTAGCCTCCTCTGTCCAGGTGATCTTATTGGGACTTCGGGCACCAGTCAGATCCATCAGAAGAGCTGCCATGGCGGAGAAATGAGGGATAAACCGATGGTGGAATCCTAACATTCCCACAAACGGTCTCAGCTGTTTTCTGGTCTCTGGCAAGGGACAGGATTCTATGGCGGTGACTTTATTGATTTGAGGTTTTATTATTCCATTTCCAATCACAAACCCAAGGTACTCAGTTTCAGCCTTGGCAATGGCTCACCTAGCTGGATTAACAGTGCAGCCGTCACAATCACTCTCCCCCTATCTCTTTGTTTTTCCATTCCTTCATCTTTCTCTCTCCCTTTTCTATCCCCCAGCCATATCTGTCCTGTCTGTAACAACTAAAGATCGAATAAAATAAATAATAACAACAAAAGTCAATCAAATGGATCAAAACGGCAAGGCCGTGATGATCCACTTGTCAAAGTAAATCCGTTGAGTATCTATGTTCGCTTTCAGATATCAATTCTGACGGCTAAAAAACCAAACGGGACAACAAAAAAACCCCCACTGAGCTCTGTGATGTTTTCATCAGACACAAAAACAGACTTGAAACAACTCTAAATAGTTTTCAAACAACCCGAGCTACTGTTATATGGGTTAAACCTCAGTAATTCCATTTATAACCAGAAAGTCACACTAGTCAGCACCACTTGCAGTCATTTCACATTGACTTTTTTACGCTTGATTCATAGCACTGAACTGAACTGGTCATAATCTGCAGTGTTGATCAATGATGTGTAGCGTATTAGAAATGTAACTATATGTTGCAGCAATGCATGCCTCAAAAAGTGCCTAAAAAGTATCTTTGCTTATATATATTACACTGCAAGTGTGCAGAGAATTTACAAGTCAGTGCCTCCATAGTACTGGCCGTAATTTTCAATACATTAGTAGGTACATCATGAAGCAGTGCAAAAAATTTCCCCACACAGCAACACACACTTATGCAGGTTGAAATGGTTGATTTGAACCTTTCATTTCCTTTAAAGTTCCTTAATACCAGAGTGATATTTACATATGCATGTTGTGACATGTTTATGCCTCCCACATTCTCCTAAAGAGTAGGTGTTAATACTCAGAGCACTCAGGCTCTATAATGGCTACTGTTACATCTGACCCCATTGTTTTAGCACTAATATTCCCCCGTTGAAAAGATCCTAATGATAGCAGAGCCGCTATAATGATGTAATGATATTTTTGCATCTGTTTACAAAGGTTAATATGACTGGACTGCTTTAAGGATTTCTGTGAGGGATGAAAAGGGTTTTGTACATGCGACACAGTGGTCTGTTATCTAGATTAATACAATGGTGTTGTGTTTATTATGTTGCTGTCTTTTTTTTTGTTCTCTCTTATTTTTCTCTCTCAACAGGTGATCCAGGAGTTTTTTTTTCTTTTTAAGTGCCCTCTCTCACTGTCGCCCTTCCTCTCTGTTTTTCTGTTCCTTCATCTTTCTCTCTCCCTTTCCTATCCCCCAGCCATGTCTGTCCCATCAGTAAGAACTGAAAATAAAATAAAATAAATAATAACAACAAAGGTCAATCAAATGGACCAAAATGACAAGGCTGTGATGATCCACTTGGCAAAGCAAATCCATTGGGTATATTTGTTGGCTTTCAGAGATCAGTTCTGACGGCTAAAAAAACAAACAGGACAGGCAAAAAAAAAAAAAAAAAAAAGAAAGAAAGAAAGAGACAAACACTGAGCTCAGTGATGTTTTGCATCAGACACAAAAACAGACTTGAAACAACTCTAAATAGTTTTCAAACAACCAGAGCTGCTGTTATATGGGTTAAACCTCAGTAATTCCATTTATAACCAGAAAGTCACACTAGTGCTGCCATCAGCACAACATGTAGTCATTTCACATTCACTTTTTTACGCTTGATTCATAGCACTGAACTAAATTGGTCGTAATCTGCAGTGGAAATGTAACTATATGTTGCAGCAATGCGTACCTCAGAAAGTGCTTAAAAAGTATCTTTGCTTATACATATTACACTGCAAGTGTGCAGAGAATTTACAAGTCAATGCCTCCGTAGTACTGGCAGTACCTTTCAATACATGTATAAGTACATCATGAAGCAGTGCAAACATTTTTCCACACAGCAACACACACTTATGCAGATTGAAATGGTTGATTTGAACCTTTCATTTCCTTTAAAATTCTTTAATGCCAGAGTTATATTTACATGTGCATATTGTGATATGTTTATGCCTCCCACATTCTCCTAAAGAGAAAGTGTTGATACTCAGAGCACTCAGGCTTTACATCTGATCCCATTGTTTTGTATGTATTTTTGTATGTTACCATAACGTTTATGTTACCTTATGGATTACATTAAACATTAAAAATCCTCACGTGTAATATTTCTGTGTAAATATCTCATATTACAAGTGAAACGCATACGGCTTAAAAATCCGGTGCGGCCTTTACAAGTACAAAATTGATTTTCTTTCTAAAATTAGAGCATGCGACTTTTAATCAGGTGCCCTCTGTAGTCCGGGAATTATGGTAAATAAGGCTGGACTGCCTTAAGGATTTCTGTGAGGGAGAAAAAGGGTCTTGTATATGAGACACAGAGGTCTGGATGGTGCCTTCATGAGGGTTATGTTGCCAGTATATTAAAAGAATGATGAGTAGAACACAAGCTTGTTTACAGCTTGACTGTAGAACTTGCTCTGCACCACTTGCCTCTAAGGGGGTTTCGATTTCTACTTACCACCATGCGCCACCTAGTGACATCTTGGAGTAATGTCAAAGGAATCAGTAAATAAAGACAGAATAAAGATATTTTGAAAAAATATTATTTGACTCATGAACTGGCTTTTGAATCCCTACTTATGTTATTTATCAGTTAAATGACTTCTAAACCTCAGTCTGCCCCTCTCTCTCTCTCTCTCTCCTGCTCTCTGTCTCAGTAAATAGCATCATTCTAGCTTTTGATCAGCACCATGGGGAAGCTCATAGGAAGAGGCACTTTATTATCAAGCCTAAAGCTGAATATCTACACTGCTAAAAGAAAGGTAAAGGTAAATACCATATATATAAGCTATATATAAGAATAAACACACTAACCACTGCATCAAATAAACACATTTATTTAAAGGAATTATTTCAGTGGACCAGCTTCTAGATATATCCGACACACATTACAGTAAAAGCACATAGTTTCAACATGTAGGTCGTAACACTGTTCAACTATCTTTGCAAAATTAAAAATTACTCTACATGACTTCATCTTCTGGGCCTTGTGTTCAGCATCAAACAGTGCTTAAACTGAATGTCCTGGCAGTCCTAAATATTCTGCTCTCTTTGCTTCTTACTCATTTGAGCACTTCTTTCTTTTGTAGCTTAATTTAAAATAGTATAAAATAATAATACAATAATTAAAAAGGCCACTGCCTCACCCAGTGACTGTCAACAGATTTGGAGGCATCTTGCTCAAATGATTTTGGAGGCCCCTTGCTGCAGAATTGCCTTCCTGGTGTCCCCGTTTCCCACACCTTCAACTAATAATTTATCAGAGACCTCCATATTTAAGTAATAGTTGAGGGTATGATTCTCTGCAAGACCATGGTTGTATCTACTAAAGATAGACTGATCCAATATACAGCATCTGTATCCGTCCGATCCTGACCGAAATTACTGGGTCGGAGATCAAAGAGAAACAAAAAATGTGATCCAATCCTTTAAATATCACAAAAGTCCCTATCCCTTTCCTATCCCTCAGTCATGTCTGTCCCGTCTGTAACAACTGAAAATAAAATAAAAGAAAATAAATAAATAAATAAATGAATAAATAAATAAATATCACAAAAGTGCCTCAAAAAACTTGCAACATGACATAATCCAGGTAGTAACCTTAGCACGTCAGAGCAGTATGTGTCACATGATAGAGCAAGTCACTTCACACTTAAAGCGTTTGGAGCATCTGGAGTCTCACTCCATGCTGCCAAACCAGCATTTCATCTCCGAGCAGGCCAACCCAGACAAGTAAAGCAGGTGTGTAAGGTCATCTCTGAATATTTGTTAAAGCATTCCCACCTTAAGCTCAACAACCAATATATAGAGCGTGTGCTGTCATTGCTTTTTTTTTTCTTTTTTTTGCCTGTCCCATTTGGATACCAAATGGGTTTACTTTGCCAAATGGATCATCACGGTCTTGCCGTATTGGTCCATTTGATCAACCTTTGTGGTTATTATTTATTTTTTTTTATTTTCAGTTGTTACAGATGGGACAGACATGACTGAGGGATAGGAAAGGGAGAAAGAAAGATGAAGGAAAGAAAAACAGAAGGGAAGAGGGACAGTGAGAGAGGGCATTTAAAAACAGAAAGAAGAGAAAAGAAAATCTCCTGAATCATCTGTTGAGAGAAAAAGAAGAGAAACAAAAAAAAAACAAAAAACAGAGCAACATACTAAACACAACACCATCGCATTTACTAAACACAGAATGTTGTTGTGCAGCAAGCAGGACCGACAGCGCACTATGTGCTTGGAAATAGCAGCCAATAAAGGTGTAGTTTATGTCTATGAACAGTGAACACCCGTGTGCACACCTGTGTGGATCAGCGCGCTTGTATTCAAAAGGTTTCCCCATGTAACGATCTGCTAGAGGACGTAGAGAGCCATAGCCCTGTCCCCCAGGGCATGAAGCAGGCGTGGAGGAGATCTAGGCTCCAGACATCCAGAGGCCCCAGAGTGCGAGAGCCCAAGGAGGACCACTGGAGGGACATCCGTGCCACCTTCCTGGGAAGAGCTGATGAGATCCCCAGATGAGGGGTCACCCAGTAGCGATGGAGCAGAAGCCAAAGGGGGCTGCAGTGGCGTGCCCGCCGGCTCTGCAGGCATTCAGCTGTGCCAGAGTGAACCGAGCCGCAGGCCCAGAGGCCGGAGGCTCGGGGGCCCCTTTTGCCCCGGAAGAGGCCTGACCGAGCAACAGGCGCCAGGCCCTGTCAAATAGTCACCGGGAGTGAGCTGGTGCATACCTGAACGCCGAGCCCCGGACACCAAGAACTACCAACGCACTGACCCCTGAGGGCATCAGTTACCGGCAGGGAGTGTGATGAGGGGAGATAGGCCTCCATACTTTGGAGGGCCTGGGAGTTCCCAGAGAGGTGGAGTGTAAGACCCGACCTGACATATAGACACAGACAAACAGGCACACACAAACACAAACATGCATTCCCACCCTCGTATACAAATACTTAGCACTCACCCAACGTAGGGATAGACATCCATGGACATGTACACACAATCACACTCCCCAAAAATACTCTATACCCCGGGTCCAGGTACTCTCCCCCCTAGAGGTGGAAACGGCACGTAGACCCAGGAGATGTTACCCTTTCCCCCGGGGAGGGGGCAAGCAGACCACCCCAGGCTCCGCAGCAGCAGGGAGACCCCGCATCCCAGCTCCCAATCGGATGGCCAACACCTCCTCTCCCCCACCTGTAGAGTGGACTCCTGCAAGGATGGAACTGCCTCCCTGCCAGTTGAAGAGCCCCCCAGTTAGGCTGATGCACCAGAGGCCCCCTGTGCCAGGGCTGACCCCCCGTGCACCCCCCCGCCCTCAACCTCGGCCACACACCAACGAGGACCGAAGACCCCAAGGCCCAGCCAGAGCCCTAGCACGGAGCCGAAGCACCCCCAAACCCCAAGCCCCCACGCCTGCCCCAGATCCACTGAGAGGCAGCTAGGCTACCAGGCCAGTAACTTACGTCCACCAGCACAGACCCTCCCCCAGCCCTGCGACAGTGTGAGCAGTTGATGGAAGATGTAAAGCCCATCTTGAACATCCGTTGACCTGTATAGTGCACTCTATGTAGTATTTTGTATTGTATTAATTGCATACTAGGATTTCTAAACAATTTAAAGGTTTTTAAGCACACCTGAGACCAGAAATTTTGGTCTAAGCTGACTGATAAATCTGCTTCCCACTGTGCAATAGGAAGGGATATTGATTCATCTATTTTAGTAGTGTTCTGTATATTTTAGACAGTAATTTGGGGGATTTAAGTGTAAGAAAATGTACCGCGCTTGGTGGTGTTTGTAGTTCAACTTGACTGAGGTTAAATTTCCATTTTACTATGGATTTAATTTGTTGATATTCTAAAAATCTTTTCTTGTTGATCCCATATTGTATAACTAGTCTGTCAAATGAAATAAATTCTGTTCCCTCTAATATATGTTCTAAGTATTTAATTCCTTTACAACTCCATTCTGGAAAATTAATCATATTATTGTTTTGTAATATGTCAGGGTTATTCCAGATAGGTGTACGTCTGCATGGGATTAATGAAGACTGTTATTTTTAGAAACTCCCACCATGCTGTCAGAGAAGAACTGATGTTGATGCTTTTAAAGCATTCATGTCTTTTGATGTTTGAGCTGATAAATGGTAGGTCTGAAATCTCTAGATTATTGCATAGTGCCTGTTCAACATCTAGCCAGGGCTCATCTAAGAAGCTGTGTTTAAACCATCTAGAGATAAACTGAAGCCTGTTGGCTAAGAACTATTGTTGAAAATTAGGCAGATCTAATCCTCCTTTATCCTTGGTTCTTTGTAGCGTTTTTAAGCTGATACGCGGGGGTTTATCTTTCCAAAGGAATTTAGAAATATGTGAATCCAGAGATCTGAACCAATCTTGTGATGGTTTGTTAGGGATCTTTAAAAATAAGTAATTTATTTTTGGCAAGATCGTCATTTTTATAGTGGCGACCCTTCCCATGAGTGATATGGGTAGAAGTTTCCATTTAGTCAGATCTCCTTCTGCTTTCTTTAGAAGTGGGATGTGGTTTAATTTAGTTAAGTCTTTAGGAGAGACATTAATACCTAAATATTTAATATTTCCCGATTGTAGTTGGGCAGAAGAAGAATTATGGAAGGAGCGATAAATTGGAAGAACTTTAGATTTTGACCAATTAATTGAATAATATGAAACTTGAAAACCAGTTTATTAGAGTAATTACCTCAGAAAGGTTGGTTTGTGAGTTTTGGAGAAAAAGCAACACATCATCCGCAGAGGAAATGATTTCATGTTCTACGTTGTTACATTTTATGCCCTTAATTGTTGTAGCCTGTCTAATTGCTGCTGCTAGTGGTTCGACAAAAATTGCAAAAAGTGAAGGGGAGAGTGGGCATCCCTGTCTGGTGCCCCTCAGGAGACAGAAGCTGTAGGATGTCTGGTCATTTGTTCCGACACAAGCTGTTGGGGAATTATATAATATTCTTAGCCAGTTTATGAAAGAGGTTCCAAAACCAAATTTGTGTAAAGTTGCAAATAAAAATTTCCAGTTAACTCTGGCAAATGCTTTTTCTGCATCCAGACATAATATTGTGGCTTCAATGTTTTTACTGTATGAGTAGTCTATTAAATTAAGTAATCTACGTGTATTTGTTGATGAGTGCCTACCTTTTATGAAACCAGTTTGGTCAGGATGAATTAAGAGGGGGGTTATTTTCTCTAATCTCTTTGAAAGAGCTTTGCAGATTATTTTAAGGTCTACATTTATTAGAGATGGACCGATCCGATATTACGTATCGCTATCGGTCCGATACTGACGTAAATTACTGGATCGGATATCGGAGAGAAATAAAAAATTTAATCTGATCCATTAAATATCAAAAAAGCGCAGTGTGCTCACGTGATAGAGCGGCTGTGTGTATTTGTAGCCTCGCTAGCAAACCGGCATTTCATCTCCGAGGAAGTTATCCCAGAGAGAAGTAAAGCAAGTGTGTAAGTTCATCTGTGAATGTTTGTAAAGCATTCCCACGTTAAGCTTAACAACCGATATATGGAGCGTCCGCCTCTTTTCTCTCTCTCCCTCCCTCTCCTGCTGCTACTTCAATCATGAAACTGATCAATGATCAGCTGATCGGCTTTTCTGTCTCTTCTTTGTTTTTGGCCCACTTTGCACCAGAAAGAGGAAACCAGCGGCTGAACAACAGCAGCACATTTAATCTTGATAAGCTGTTGTTAGAATTTATTTAATATTACTTTCTACACCAGGATCCTTTTCTACGTAGCTGACGGCTGGTAACTGTGCAGGGGCGGATCTAGCAAAGTTTAGCCAGGGGGGCCGATAGGGCATTAACAGGGAAAAGGGGGGCACAAAGACATACTTTTCTTTCTTAATCTCATTTAAAATGTCTAGCTTTTAATAAATAATTATCAGAATCTTACACCCAAAATTTTAATCTGATGTAAAATGTATAGAAGTCCATTACTGTATATAGTAACTGTTAAGTCTAATATACCCTAGTAAGCTATAGTACTTTTTCCTCTGGAAAGGTACCATCTGTGCAGTCTGCAATTCTGTTGAAGAAAGATGTTGAATCTATTTAATTATTCTTGAAAAATAATTTATTTCTGTGCATTTTTTTCACACTGCATCAAATTAAAGTTGATTATGTCGATTAAGCATCATGAGGTGGAGGGTGGGGGGTGGTTCACTATTTTTTTTTTTTTTTTTTTGCAGGGAATTTGCAACCCTATTAGTTAGGTTGCTTAATATTTCTGCTAAGTACTCTTTAAAATACCAGAATAGGAATGATGCAGTAGGTAGGTTTAAGTTTATTAGATTGATCAGTATTGCTGAACTATGAAATATTTTGGGTGCAGTGTATTTTTTGCATACAGGTATAACAGAATAGCTTTAGTGTTGTTGTTTATTTAAACTTGAGTATGAACTTATACAAAATGCAGCAAGAAATAAAAAAACAGTTTTACTGATTAAAAAACACACTATATCGGATTCATATCGGTATCGGCAGATATCCAAATTTATGATATTGGTATCGGTATCGGACATAAAAAAGTGGTATCGTGCCATCTCTAACATTTATAAGGGATATTGGACGATAGCTTGAGGGATATACAGGGTCTTTGCCTGGTTTTAGCAGGAGATTAATGTTTGCAGAATTCATATTTGATGGGAGTCTGCCATTTTCTTTGATCTCCAACAGCGTTCTGTAAAAAATTGGGGCTAAAATCGTCCAGAATTCTTTGTAGAATTCTGCAGGGTAGCCGTCTGGACCTGGAGCCTTATTATTGGGCATGCTTATCAGGGCTTCCTGGAGTTCACCTGGCGTCAGTGGCGAATCCAGTGCCATTGCTTGACTGTCTAGTAATTTTCGAAGAGTTATGTTGTCCAAAAACTGATCAATTTCATTTTTAGACGGGTTTATTTGTGGTGAATATAAAGTTTCATAGAAATCCCTAAAAATGTTGTTTATTCTTTCAGGGTCATATTGTGTTTCCAGGTAAATCTTTAACAGCACATATAGTTGTTTTTTCTTTCTTTATTTTTAACTGGTTAGCTAGAAATCGACCTGATTTGTTACTGTGTTCAAAATTCTGCAAGTGAAGTCTTTCTACTAGGAATTCTGTTTTTTTATTAATAATTTCATTTAATTTTAGTTTTGTTTTGCGTATTTAGTTCATTATTTCTTGATCTTGGTTGCACGCGTAGGCTTCTTCTAAGGATTTGATGGTTTGTTTCTCATTCCTGAATATTTTTATTTTCTTTCTTTTTGTGTGACGAGAAAGAAATTATTTTACCTCTCATCACAGCTTTCTTGCTTCCCATAGAACAAAAGCTGATGTTCCGGGAGTGTCATTATAGACTAAATATGAAGTCCACTCTTTTTTTAAAATATTTAATACATTCTTCATCTTTGAGCAGTGATGTATTAAATCTCCAGTTTTTACTTGGCGTAGTATTATTCTTGTGTATTAGTGTTAGAAATACAGGAGCATGATCGCTGACAGCTATAGGGTGAATCTCAGTGTCTGAAATGTCCCTCAGCAGTGAGCTGCTGACCAAAAAATAATCTAGACAAGAGTAGGAGCGATGCACATGTGAGAAGAAAGAATATTCCTTACTGTTGGGGTGAACGGAGCGCCATGCATCGTAAAGGCCATAGTCGCTCATATACTGTTTGATTATATTTGTGGACTGCCAATTACGCTGAGTTCCTGTTGTGTTCAGGTTATCCATTTCTTCATTTAGTCCCAGGTTGAGGTCACCTCCAAGAATAAGTGTGCAATCAAGGGGTTCAGAGAGTGCACTAAAAAAACCGTGGAAGAATGAGGGATCATCAACATTTGGACCATGTATACTTACAATACATAGCTTTTTGTTAAATATTGATAATTTAATAATACGGAATCTACCCTCTGGATCTATAACTGTATCGAGTACTGTAAAATTAACATGTTTATGTATTAAAATTGCTACTCCCCTTTGTCTAGAATTATAAGAGACTGAGAACACATTAGGAAACTCAGGTGTTTTAAGTTCGTTTAAACCTGTGACAGGCCTGTGAGTCTCTTGTAATAAAACAACATCTGCCTGTAGTTTTTTAAGCTGGTTAAATATCTTTAACCTCTTACCTCTGGTGCCAGCTCCATTTACATTCCATGTGACAAACCTTAGTGTGCCCATAATTGTGTGTGTATGTCTAACGATGTAAGCTGGGTGTTTTCGTTTAGACGGGTGAAGTGAATGTGGAAACATCACTTGTTTGTAAATAGAAAGAGAAAAAAATGTGTGGTGAGAGGCTCCATAAGTCTGACTATGTGTGTGTATATGAATAAGCGTGGCTTGCGTGTGTGTCCTATAAGTCTCTGTGCACTGTGAGGTTGTTGTAAATGTGCTGCCATTGAGCGCATGTATTTGCGTGATCGTGGTGTGTGAATAACCAGAAATAGAGGGTGTTGTTTGTAGGTGAGTGGGGAAGTAGGTGATCACTGCAGTGAAAGAAAAGAGAAAGAAAGAAACCATGAGAACGGTGAGCGACAACAAAAAAAAGAAGAAAAAAACAGAAACATTCCAATTAAACAATGACGGAGGGTGACGGTGTTATATCTGCTATGACATCATACTGATATTACTAGATTAAACACATGTTAAAGGAGAGCGTGTGAGTGAATAAGAAAAGAGTGTAGCGGGTTCTTATCTGGAGTGCAGTCAATATTACCACGGAGTGGTGCCGGGGTCGCGGTAGAGCTGTCTGTCCACGTAGAGCCGGTCCACGGCGATGACAGCGCGGGAGCCTCTCTGGATGAAGCTACATCGAACTGGGAACAGGACCTTGCGTCATTCCAGGATTTCTTTGGGGAACTGGTCGTTCACGCTGAAGTCCATTCCTTTCAGCTCCCTGCCACGACTCTTCACCTGTTCCTTCTGTTTGAATTGGCCGAATTTGGACACAATTGGATGTGGTCTCCCGGTCGGCGACCTCACGGCCCCCAAGCGATGCACTCTTTCGAAGGCGATTTAACGGTGTCCTCCGGCAGCTTCAGGTGCTACGGGCTTGTAGATCGATAACGTACTCTTTTATTTTATTATTTTCTATGTTTAACTGGGTCACGTTATCGGTGAGAGATTTGACCGACTCCCATAGCGTGGCATTTTCAGCGGCAAGCATTTCCATCTGCTGCTGGCTGAACTCCAGGGATTGTCTCAGAGATTTAAATTTCCGGTGTGAAATCTCCACCAAGGACAGCCTCGCATCGAAACTGGACAATCCTTTGTCGATTGACTCTAGGATGTCTGCAATGTCTTTTCCGGCAGGCGATGTTGTGCCGGGGGAGTCTGCCGGGGAATTTTGGCCGGGGAAGATGCACTCTGAGCCTTCTTCATTACTAAATCTTCGAAGCACCAGTCGATGTAATCTTGGAGAGCGTATAAACTCTCCCCATTGTCCTCCAGGGTGTTAGAGATGATAGGACAGATGTTGTTAGTTATATGACAACTGATTAGTTTATTTGGCAATACTGAAGCTTAAAGAAACATTGTTAAATTCTACGCTACCATTCGCTTTTTTTCCACCAAACCTCCGGCGTCTGACGTCACCTACAACATGGGTCGCTTACCTTTTCCCGTCACTTCCGTCACTTACCTCTCACGTCTCCCTTAAGCTTAAGTTTACTATCAGATTTTTTCACGTGTTTGATGTAACTTTAAAAACAGAAGACTTAATTATTTGCTTGATGGTTAGGTATTCCCCTACAAAATACAAACTAAGCTCATGTAAACTATAACAGAGACTGTCAGTCTGCCGTCCGTTTTCACCCACAGGGCATCAGTTCAGTCCTTTGACATGGCCATGACACACCTGGTTTCTTTTTTTTTTTTTATAATGCAATATTTATTTGCTTTTAGAACAAAGGGAAACTGTCTTATACAGCACACCACAAACATACAATATATTAGGTTTCCCGAGAACATTACCCCAAACCTTAAGTCCCTTTTCTCCCCCTCCCTACCAACACATCACATTTGCAGCATAGCCATGACATTCCAATGACACTACAGGTTAACATAATGAACAAGGAGAAAGGTACAATAGATCAGTGATTTAAAACAAAAAGAGAATTACATGTATTAACTCCCTATTGCACATTTCTGAGCAACCTGTTGGTCTCTCTAATTCCCTTTAGCCAGTTTTGGACTGTTTGCATGGTTGACCCTAGCTGAGGATAGCTCTAAGTACAAGATATCCAAGAATCTTGTAACCATGTAACCAGTGTTTCACCAAGAGATCATGTGGTGGTACCCACTTCTGAACCACTAGTTTTTTGGCCGCAGTTATGCCTGCCAGTCACAATTTGTGTGCTTTCATTGTCATTTTTTAAGCCTAGAGTCATCAAGCAGAAGATGTAGCAGTGGCTCAACAGGAAGACTGATATTTTTCAGGGATGACAATAACTTTATTACCTTGCCCCAGAATAAGAACACATCAGGACAGTCCCATAGAGAGCGCATTAAGGTTCCAACAGTAGCAGTCGAGCAGAATGTGCAGTAAGGATGAGAGGCTATTTTCATCTGGAATCTCTTCTGAGGAGTTAAGTAGTATTCATATCTTATAATGAATAAATTGGTGGCTGGGATTCTTTGATAACTGTCACTATTAGCAGCAAAATGAATGAATCAGTGAATTGTTCATTAACTACATGAAGTATGTATGAAGTAGTGTGATAGCTGGTTTCATTGATCTATTTCTCAACATTGCATGGACAGTTTTCTGTTTCATGACAGTTACATTTACACATAGGTGAACACAAGTTAGAAAGTCTGAGCTAGACCAACTTTCAGCGAAGAACAGCAGCAGAGCCACAGTCACAACTACACAGTCACAGCTGACATATCAGCCAATCATTGGCATTGAAATTAAACAATTGTATACTAAAATAATTGTTTTTAGTCTTTATTATCTTCATATAATTATATATATTAAATCTATTTATTATTTCAGTTATTGAATTTGAAAACATGAAAGTCACAGGTCACGTATTTATTCACAAATACAGCACAGAGTCACAGATCACGATGCATCTGTTTCTATAAATACAGCAAACAACAACAAAAAAGAAACAGTGAACTGTTAAGCAAACAGATAGATGATGCAAGAAGCATGATGGTAATGTAATTATGTCAGTCAGGCTCTGAGGCGTGGCCTCTCTGAGTCTCTGTGTGACTGGCTGCAGAAATTACAGAAACTAATGCCATAGTAAAACTGCCTGGATGTAAAAAACTGTTTTTGTGTTTTTTTCTCCCTCAAAAGAAGCAGAATCAGTCAGAGAACTCTGTCAGTAAACAAAACACACCAATTAAGATTTCTAGTTGGAAGTGATAAAATTGATTGGGCAGAACAATCTCTCTTATCTTTACTTTAGAGGACAATTTAAAGAGGAAAATGAAATCACATATAATTGAAATTTTGCCACATGCCCACAGGCACGGAAGTTTTAGTGTTTAATGAGGCTGCAGCACGTTGCAATACCAAGAGAAACCACTAGATTGCAGCAGTGGAAAGGTTTTTCCCTTCATTACATAATAATGAGTACTCTTCCACTCTTCCACAGATTATCAGTCATCACCAAAAGCGCTAAATAAACTGCATTAGTATTGTATTAGGTGTTCATATTTATAATACTCAACCAATGCTGGTGTATCAGTACAGCCATCACTGTTTACATAAACTCTTCACATGTTTACTTCATCCCAATTCCAATTGATATACATACCAAAGTAAAGAGTTAAAAATTAATCAGTGTCATGTCAGCCTCTACCTCACATGAACTGCTGAACTTAGCAGTTTAAAACATATTTCTTGCATTTGAAGCCTGTATAATGTATATTGTTATTTGGCCCTTGGACACATGTATTGATTTTTTGATTTTTTTCTCTTTTCTATTTCAAAGCAGGAGATTAAGTGGTGATCAGCCTGACAGTAAGATAAGGCTTTGTTCCTAATGGCCACTATTGAGATTCCCCTGTCTCATCATGCTTTGCAGGCTTAATATTTAAGTATTTATTATAAACAAGCTCATTTTGAAAACAACTCCTGGAGGTTTTACTTAGTTCAGTGCAAACAGTCACTGATGGCAGAGAAAGTTCAGTCTTTAACTCATCTGGTTCAGGTATGCAATGCAATGCATAAACTAGGAAGAATACTACAAATAAAATAAGTTATAAATAATACAAAATAAAAAATATGTCTGAAGGCATGCTGAATGTGGCTGTGGTTCAGGTGGTAGAGCAGATCAGCTACTAACTGGAAGGTTGGTGGTTTGATCCTTGCCGGCTCTTTATGTTAAGGTTCTCTATAATAAAAACTATTTTATTTACTAAACACCTGTCTGTTCTCCTTTCATTCTGTTCTGGACCCATTTGTTACCGGTCCCCACACACACCCCTAGACCTTCTTCGTGGGGACGTAACAAGTATAGCAGGAAGTGCTTGTGTGAATGATGCATGTTGCATACAGTGCTTTGAGTACTCAGAGAGAGTAGAAAACCACTATATAAGAACCAGTCCATTTACCATTTTGGTACAGCCTAAGGCTGGCACTGAGGGCATCACCATATACAGAATCTTTATTTGTTGCATACTGGCACATACATTGTGGAATTAGAAGGCATGTTTTTTTTTCTTTTGTTTTGTTTTTTATCATGACAAACACAAATTCCAGTAATGTCCAAATTTCAAGAGTTAATTTAATTTAAAAAACAAGAGTAATGTTAACCATTTCCATAGTTACATTTTCTGCTATGACGTAAACATATTAAATGTGCTTGATAAATTAGCACATTGTTAAAATCCATGTTGCGCTTCATCATGAAACATGCTGAAGGTTTGTTAAGAGATTTTGTGATGTTTTTCATTACTCAGTTTTCCTTATAATGTTTCATTTACTCAGTTCTCCTTTTACTGTTTCATTTACCCATTAAGAAAGGCCTGAAAAGCACATAGTGTTCACATATCTTTATGTTTTGTCTTTGCATCTTCTCACACACTTACACATGAGCCCTGCGGTATTCGCTGACTCCTGTGAAAGTATCTTGCAGACACCCTTGGAAACAGGACCCAACTGGCTTCTGTTTTCCTCGAGATAGACAATACACTCACACACACACACACACACACACTGTGTCCTATACATGCCCAGATTGTCTGTTAAAGCCTGAAAAAACAGGGAATGTTGCGATGTATAAATAAAGCTGACTGCAAAGCCTCGGTGTGAGTATCACCCGATCACTCACCCGTGCGCACGTAGTTCTCTGAACAAAACTCTGACTGTTTCTGTATTCTTTCAATGTTTAAAAATGTCTTGCCACTGACAAGGTTTGTATCCTTAAACTGATATTTGGCCTATTAATTATAAGCTTACTATAAATATTGAAGCAGAAAAGAGCTGAAGACCACCTCTCAGCATCTTAATCATATCTTCTCCTCACTTCTCAAGAGATACAGTTTGACCTACAAAATTAGCCTGTTTTCTTTGACTCGACTGAACAGTTTCTGCTGCAGCATGAAACAAGCCTGTGCACTAGACCACACATAAAGGCATGCTCAGTAAACTTTGCAGGTGTATTTCACTGCTTACCACAAATTTGGTTCATCTGTTTTGGAAAACAAAGCAATGTGGCACATTTATATTAGTGGTTGACCACAGCGAGTACCTGCTGTTTACAAGAAATGAGCTGCAGCAGGTTTTTTTTCTTTTGAACAGCATTCATGCACAAGCAAAAAAAGCAGATGCAACAAGTGGTTTAATTTAAAAGTCTACATAACAGACAGAAGCCTTTGTTAGTATGTGAACTTTATTGGTACTTATTGTTCTTTATTGTTTAGTTATATACCCAGGAGACCATGTACAGCTTCTTAAATCACAAAAACAATATGTGATACTTCATCGTCTTCAATTCCACTCAGATGTGATTTTGTCTTCAATCAGCTCTTTTTTTGAGACCTGTCATATACAAAAGAAGTACAGAACAAAACATGTATTTATTTTCTTTAAAGGATAAAAAAAAAAATGCTATTGTTTGTGTCACACACCAGAAATAATTCCACATAGCAGCTACTTAAAAAAACAGTAATTTTTTTGCCATGAACAATAAGTTTTATTATTATTGCTAGGATTAATATTTACCACGCATCACATATTACATATTATCTGAATGCAATACATAAAGAATAATTAATCAAAGTTAATCTTACCTTTGAGTTCAGTCTCGCCCAGGCATAAGGTATAGTAAATGGCTCTAGAAGATAACGTCTCATCATCTAGTGGAGAGAAGCAGACGGAGTGAGAGGACAGACGATCACAGTAATATCACTGATGATGAAAACTATTTTCTATTTTCTGTATTCATTAGCTCTAATTTTAATTTTTTATTTTAATTTTCTTGACAATCAGAAGAAAATAATGGCATTCTTACATTCGAACATTATTTTGTTTGGCAGTTTCATCTTAATGAAATAATTATCAGCTGCTCTAAACAGCTTCTTGATTTTTATCCTACATTTCATTAACACTGCTAGTCAAGCTTCAGTGTTGCTTTCCTAACATTGCAGAACTCAGAAATACAAAATTATATTGCACAAAATACAAATATTATTTCTCAATACTAACATTTTTAAATAGTTTTGGATACTTTTTTCTCTTGAGCCTCTCGGGCTAATTAATTAGTTTTATTAAAATTATTTAGAATGGAACATCCACGCTACTGTGTACACATTTTAAAAATGTAGGAAACACAACACCAGAAAGAAGACTGTTTTATGCTTTGATTTTATTTGTTTAAAATGTAATATCTATATATATATATCTATAGCTATATAATATATATACATAAATAACATTTTTTTCAACATTAATGAACACAAAGTCTCATGTCTCTTAGTTTGCAAAATATTACCTTTATTTCTGTACCAGCAATCATTGCCAAAATACATTCCAAGCAGCAGCACCAGAGCGCTCAATAAAGCAATGGCAAGGATCCAAGGTGCGTCCTCAGAAGGGAAAAGGTCCGCATCTAAACCATCAAACAGTTTGGATTAAATGTTGAATGTGGAAAAAATTTAAAAGAGAAAGGGAAGATAAAATACCTGAAGGTTACACAAGCTTTTAAAAAAATGTTGGATATTTTACGCATCTGATTAACTTACTTATATCAACCATTACCACAAAAATGTATTTTACTACTGAAAACTCTGGACTGTATTTGATTGATGAAATAAATAAAATGCTAAATTAAATACAAAAAAATTTAATTGAATTGTTTACTCCTCAAAAATGGAAAACAAAGTTCATATAAACAAGAACATAGCTGGTACTCACCAACTCTTTCAGCCTGAACACCCAGCTGAATCATAATGGTCACCACTGAAGAGATAAGAGTTGCTGACTTTTACAGGTACTAATAAAACATTTTGTTACATATCATAACTTGCCCACTAGGCTATGGGCTACTTCATTTTAAAGTAAAACAAACTAAATCATTCCATTTTAGACAGAATTTATAACTTTAACCTTTTTTAAGGTGGAATAAAGATATGACAAAGATGACATCTCATGTTTCATAAAAATACAGTCCTTTCTGCTAAAGCACAAAATGAACAAAACTGACACATTTATCAAGATAAATCAAAATGCATTTATTTATTGTATATTACATTTAGCTATTTGATGTACAGGGTGGGCCATTTATATGGATACACCGTAATAACATTGGAATGGTTGGTGATATTAAAGTCCTGTTTGTGGCACATTAGTATATGTGAGGGGGCAAACTCCTCAAGATGGGTGGTGACCATGGTGGCCATTTAGAAGTCGGCCATCTTGGATACAACTTTTGTTTTTTCAATAGGAAGAGGGCCATGTGACACATCAAACTTATTGGTAATGTCACAAGAAAAACAATGGTGTGCTTGGTTTCAACGTAACTTTATTCTTTCATGAGTTATTTACAAGTTTCTCTTTGTTCACAGCCATTGACATGTCGAAGAGGTTAACACTAACTAACAAGAGGTTAGTTTCAGGTGCTGCACATCTCGTATCTTTACACCATAGACAATTGCCTTCAGATGACCCCAAAGATAAAAGTCTAAGGGGGTCAGATCAGGAGACCTTGGGGGCCATTCAACTGGCCCACGACGATCAATCCACTTTCCAGGAAACTGTTCATCTAGGAATGCTCGGACCTGGCACCCATAATGTGGTGGTGCACCATCTTGCTGGAAAAACTCAGGGAACGTGCCAGCTTCAGTGCATAAAGAGGGAAACACATCATCATGTAGCAATTTCAAATATCCAGTGGCCTTGAGGTTTCCATTGATGAAGAATGGACCCACTATTGTTGTTCCCCATATACCACACCAAACCATCACTTTTGTTGTTCCAACAGTCTTGGAGGGATCCAGCCAATGTGGGTTAGTGTCAGACCAATAGCGGTGGTTTTGTTTGTTAACTTCACCATTCACATAAAAGTTTGCCTCATCACTGAACAAAATCTTCTGCGTGAACTGAAGGTCCTGTTCCAATTTTTGTTTTGCCCATTCTGCAAATTCTGTGCGCCGATCTGGGTCATCCTCGTTGAGATGCTGCAGTAGCTGGAGTTTGTAAGGGTGCCATTTGTGAGTAGCTAATATCCGCCGAAGGGATGTTCGACTAATGCCACCCTCCAGTGACATGCGGCGACTGCTACGCTGTGGGCTCTTGCTGAATGAAGCTAGGACAGCCACTGATGTTTCTTCATCAGTGACAGTTTTCTTGCGTCCACATTTTGGCAAATCCAACACTTAACCAGTTTCACGAAACTTAGCAAGCAGTTTGCTAACTGTAGCATGGGAGATGGGTGGTCTCGTAGGATGTCTTGCATTGAAATCTGCTGCAATGACCCGGTTACTGCGTTCACCAGAAATCAACACATTTCAATCCGCTCCTCACGTGTTAACCTCTTCGACATGTCAATGGCTGTGCACAAAGAGAAACTTGTAAATAACTCATGAAAGAATAAAGTTACGTTGAAACCAAGCACACCATTGTTTTTCTTGTGACATTACCAATAAGTTTGATGTGTCACATGGCCCTCTTCCTATTGAAAAAACAAAAGTTGTATCCAAGATGGCCGACTTCTAAATGGCCACCATGGTCACCACCCATCTTGAGGAGTTTGCCCCCTCACATATACTAATGTGCCACAAACAGGGCTTTAATATCACCAACCATTCCCATGTTATTACGGTGTATCCATATAAATGGCCCACCCTGTAGTATATATTAAATGTATCAATTATTTATGTGTATTTATCTTATTTGTTTATATATATATATATATATATTTTTTTTTTTTCAAATGTGGAAATTGAAAAATTACTCACACAGTCTGATGCCGAGAGCTCTGACATCCATGTTGAAGACTGAGGTGTTACGGCAGTGAGCACGGGTGTCTTCCTGCTGCTCAAACTGTTTTGATATCAAATTTTTTTTAAAACTTTATAAAATGCAACAAAGTAGTTTAATGAAAGTAGTTTCCAGTGAGACCGATTTGCTCTTGTGACAAGTCAAGCCTCAGTGATAGTGAAGTTTACTGTCAGTGGGTGGAACAAGTAACCACTTCAGACTTTTGCTGCATCTGACACAATTAGCAGGCTGGTTCATGTTTCCCATGCTCGCATTGTTACTTTGATGTTCATCACTAGCGACTTAACTGATGGTACAGTAATATTGTTACTGAAAAACAAGAAAAACAAGAAATCTCTTGTGCAGGCACAAGAGCAACGTTGAGGAAGAATATATGAACACCATCAATAGTTACAATCTTTAAATATTTTTTTAGTGATAATCTGTTCAGTAGATAAGGAGATATTAAACACAATAAAAGAAATATCTCAATTAACCCTTTTAAACCTATTTAGAACTTCCCATTTACTGTTGGCCACAAGTTAATTAACATGGCTATAGATAAGTTCTACAGTTATATAGAATAGTTAATTTTGTCATTTAGGGATAGTGCATGTTTACATGAATGTTCACTTAGACATAGTTAAAAGTGTCAGGAAGAACATCTGCTTAAGATTTGTTGTACTTATGGCAATAAATATTATAAACAATCAACACTTTAATGTAGTTTAGATTACACTACAGTGTTGATTGTTCCCTCAGTCTAAATGATAAGAAGACAGAAATTGTAATATTTGATACTTCCATCTCTCGGGCTGAACTAATTGGTTTATTTGGGTCCTTTGCTGACTCCCTTTCTGACACTGTGAGGAACCTAGGTGTTGTCTTGGACAGTTCCTTCAAGCTGGACAAACATGTGTCCTCTGTGGTTAAAATGAGTTTCAATCAATTGCATCCAATCTCTATGGCCAAACCCGTAAGGACTTGGAAAAACGTTTCCGTGCCTTTGTTACATCAAGATTAGATTACTGTAATTCCCTTTATACTGGTCTCCATTCTGCCCTTGTTTACAAACTGCAGCTCGTTCAAAATGCTGCTGCGCGTCTCCTAACTGGAACTGGCAGGTTTGAATCTATGACTCCAGTTCTTTCCGACCTGGCACTAAGATAAGATAAGATAAGATAAGATAAGATAACCTTTATTAGTCCCACACGTGGGAAATTTGTTTTGTCACAGCAGGAAGTGGACAGTGCAAAAGTTATGAAGGACAATTAGAATAAAATAAAATAAGAATAAATACAGTACACAACTGTACAGAATAGAATAAAAATAGAATACTATATACAGTAGAATAAAATAGAATAAAATATACAATAGGATAAAAATAGAATACAAATGCTATATACAACAGAGTGAAAAATACAACGGTGCCAGAAAGATTATTGCACATTTGTGTTATTGCACATTTGTGGATGTGTGTGTATGATCAGTTAAAGTCTTTGTTGTGGAGTCTGACAGCAGTGGGGAGGAAAGACCTGCGAAATCTCTCCGTCCCACACCGTGGGTGCCGCAGTCTCCCACTGAAGGAGCTGCTCAGTGCTGTCACAGTCTCATGCATGGGGTGGGAGATGTTGTCCAGCAGGGATGACAGCTTAGCCACCATTCTCCTGTCACTCACAACCTCCACTGGGTCCAGAGGGCATCCTAGAACAGAGCTGGCCCTTCGGATCAGCCTGTTCAGTCTCTTCCTGTCCCCAGCAGAGATGCTGCCACCCCAGCAGACCACACCATAAAAGATGGCTGAGGCCACCACAGAGTCATAGAAGGTCTTCAGGAGTGGGCCCTCCACTCCAAACGACCTGAGTCTCCGCAGCAGGTACAGCCTGCTCTCCCCTTTCCTGTAGAGGGCGTCTGAGTTATGAGTCCAGTCCAGTTTGTTGTTCAGATGAACACCAAGGTACCTGTAGCTGTCCACAGTCTCAATGTCCATACCTTGGATGTTCAGTGGTTGCAGTGGAGGATGTTTGTGCCTGCGGAAGTCTACCACCAGCTCCTTGGATTTACTGGCATTGATCTGGAGGTAGTTCAGCTGGCACCAGTCCACAAAGTCCTGAGTCAGTCCTCTGTACTCCTTGTCGTCCCCATCAGTGATGAGGCCGACTATTGCAGAGTCATCAGAGAACTTCTGCAGGAAGCACTGGGTGGAGTTGTGGGAGAAGTCTGCAGTGTAGATGGTGAAGAGGAACGGAGCCAGAACCGTTCCCTGTGGGGCCCCCGTACTGCAGACGACCCTGTCCGACACACAGCCCTGAGTCCTCACATACTGTGGTCGGTCGGTGAGGTAGTCCAAAATCCAGGTAGTGAGGTGATGGTCCACTCCAGAGTTCTCCAGCTTGTCCTTCAGAACCGAGGGAAGAATAGTGTTGAAGGCACTGGAGAAATCAAAGAACATGATTCTCACAGTGCTCCCAGTGGTCTCCAGGTGAGCGAGGGAGCGATGTAGGAGGTGAATGACGGCATCATCCGCTCCAATGCCAGGCTGGTAGGCAAACTGAAGTGGGTCCAGTGATGAGCTCACAAGGCGCCGAAGCTGAGCCAGGACCAGCCGCTCCAGGGTCTTCATCAGGTGGGATGTCAGAGCCACCGGCCTGTAGCTGTTGAGGTCCTTGGGGCGTGAAGTCTTTGGCACTGGTACAACACAGGAGGTTTTCCAGAGCTGTGGGACTCTTCCCAGCCTCAGGCTCAGGTTGAAGAGGTGCTCCATCACACCACACAGTTGGTCCGCGCAGGACCTGACGACCCTCGAGCTGATGCCATCTGGACCCGCTGCCTTCTTGCCATTAATCCTCCTCAGTTCCCTCCTAACCTGGGTGGTTGAGAGAGTCAGGTTGGAGCCTTGTGTTGATTGTGTATTGGATGCTGTTGTTGGGGGTGGGGAGGAGTGAGCAGGGTGAATAGAGGAGGTGTGAAGTGTCTGAGGTGTCAGAGGTGGAACAGCAGCAGTGGGGGTGGGTGAGTCTGCAGCCGATGTTGGAGACTGCCTCATGGCTGAATCAAATCTGTTGAAGAAATGATTCAGTTCATTTGCCCACCTCACATCCCTCCCAGGCAGAGAGTTCTGATGTTTGTGGCCCGAGATGGTTCTGAGGCCTCTCCAGACTTCACCAACGTTATTTTGCTGAAGCTGGTTCTCCATCTTCTGCCTGTAGCTGTCCTTCCCATTCCTTATCAGTCCCCTCAGCTCTCTCTGCACCCTTTTCAACTCCTCTTTGTCTTTGGATTTGAAGGCCCTCCTCTTCTGCTTGAGGACAGCTTTAATTTCCGGGGTAATCCAAGGTTTGTTGTTGGAGAAACACCGTACAGTCCTGGTAGGTACGGTGTTATCCACACAGAAATTAATATAGTCCGTAATGCATGTAGTAAGGCTGTCGATGTCCTCTCCGTGGTCGTCACAGATCACCTCCCACACAGTCGACTCAAAACAATCCTTAAGAGCCTCCTCGCTCTCCTCCGACCATCTCTGCACTGTGCGGGTGGCTGGTGGCTCCCTGCGCACTAAGGGCTCATACACAGGGACAAGGTGCACCAGGTTGTGATCAGATCTGCCCAGGGGAGGGAGAGGTGATGAACTGTATGCCTCTTCAGCATTGGCATACAGTAAGTCCAGTGTTTTATTGTCTCTGGTTGGGCAGGTCACATACTGGGTGAAGGTGGGCAGTGTGGAGTCCAGTGAGGCATGATTAAAGTCCCCTGATATTATGAGGAGGGCTCTCGGAGATTGTGTTTGCAGTCTGCTGACCACTGAGTGGAGAGTGTCACAGGCTGCATCCGCGTTGGCCGAGGGGGGGACATACGCTGTTATCGCGATAACATGTGAGAATTCCCGGGGCAGGTAGTACGGATGCATGCTAACGGCTAACAGCTCAATGTCTCTGCTGCAGAGACATTGAGCTCCCTATTAAATTTCCCATTGATTTTAAAATCTTATTGCTCACTTTTAAAATCATAAATAACATCACGCCCAGCTATCTTACGGATCTCCTCAGCTTTTATACCACTGGGAGAGCGCTTAGATCAGCAGGCCAAAACCTAGATCTCGGCTTAAGACCAGAGTTGACCGTGCATTCGCCGCTGTTGCACCCTACCTCTGGAATAATCTCCCTCAAGCCATTCAGGCGTCTGATTCAATTCAACCTTTTAAATCTCGTTAAAAAACTTATTTATTTAGCCTTGCTTTCCCCGCCTCCTAGAGCCCGCATTTTTAAGTGTACTGTAACTCACCTTTCTTGCTTTATCAATGTTATAATGTTTTAACCTTGAGCCTTTTGGGTTGTGCCTACTATGCCTGGTGTATTATTGGTTAGTTATGTCTCCCACCTGTTAGTATATTTTATTTGCAATCATTTTATTTTATTTTTTATTTGTATTATTTTATCTATTTGTATTTATTATTGCTCTTACTTCATTCTGTGAAGCACTTTGGCATACCTGTGGTTTTCAAATATGCTATATAAATAAAATTATATTGTATCGTATTGTATTGATTGTTTAGTTCTTTGTTACTGAGAGTGGGTTCTCTGTGTGTTACTGTAGGTGTACTGCAGGATGATGCGGTAAGAGAGAGACTGCCATGAGTCTATCTATACTTTTGAACTCTTCACTTTTTCTGCTTTAAAGGTTAATGTTCAAGTCAGTAAGAATCTATAACTTACACTTACTTTTCATTTTTACATGATCAATTTATCAGTATTTTTTTTTCTAAGAAGCAGGGTCAGTCAGCAGACTGTGTCAGTAAACAAAACCACATAAGATTTCACCCACTTAAGAAGTGACACAGTGGAGAGGGCAGAAGGATCTCTCTTATCTTTATTGTAGAGGACAATCTTAACAGGGAAATCAAGGCATAGATAACCTCTAAATTTTTAATAAGTCTGCATATGATGTGACATTTGTTGTTCTAGTCACGTTGCCATACCATGAGTAACCACTAGAATGCAGCAGACTACATAATGATCTGTGATAATCCACAGATTATCAGTGATGAACAAAACACCTGAACAAACTGCTTTAATATTACTTAACACTTCTGTGTTCATGCAGTCCCAATCAAATGTTTAAGACCACTTGAAAAATAGCAAAAAATCATATTTTGAATGGTTGGATCTTAACAAGGTTCCAAGTTGAGCTTCAACATGCAACAGTAATGAAATGGGAGTGGGATGCATGCACTCTATTCACAACAACACTCAAACCGAAACATGCTGTTTTATAGCTGATCACAAGTTTAGGACCACATGCCTTTAAAAGGCCAAATCTGTGCAAAAATATGGATTCATTGTCATTTTCTGTCAGGTAATCACACTGTCATGACGTTCTGATGGCAAAGGCAAAAAATCTTTTCCTTTTTGAAGGTGGTCAGATTGTTGCACAGGGTCTCTCGCAGTGCGCCATCGCTGCTGAGGTGTAACACTGTAAGATAGTCATTTGGAATTTCTTAAATGATCTGAGGGTTTTGGCAAAAAAAAGTCAAGTGAAAGACTCAAAAAAATTTCACCAGCAAGGAGCCGGAGGATGCAATTGGCTGTCTGTCAAGACACTGGATGATCCTCGACCCAAATTAAGGCCATTACTGGTGCCGACTGCAGCCCCAAACCATCAGACGGCAACTGAGACTGAAGGGCTTCAGAAACATAAAACGTCTTAAAAGGCCTCGTATCCTTGAAACGCCACAGAACCGAACATTTAGAGTACCAAACATGGGACACTGAAAGGTGGAAGAAAGTTTTATTCTCTGATGAGAACCTTGATGGTCCTGATCGTTTCCAATGTTACTGGCATGAGATCCAGACCACACCTGAGATGTTTTCTACATGCCACAGTGGAGGGGGCGCCATAATGGTCTGGAGTGATTTTTCCTTCAGTGAAACAGCAGAGCTTAAGGAGGTGCAGGGGCATCAAACAGCCGCTGGCTGTGTCCAGATATTGCAGAGAATCCCTCATGACTGAGGGACCTCGTCTGTGTGGCAACTGGGTTTTTCAACAGGACAACACTACAGTACACAATGCCCGCAGCACAAGGGACTTCTTCCAGGAGAATTACACCACTTTTTTTGGGCCATACTGTATGTTCCTCTGATTTAAATCCAGTTACGAACCTTTGGGGATGAATGGTAAGGGAAGTTTACAAAAAGGTCCAACAGTTCCAGACAGTAGAAGCCCTTCGTGAAGCCGTATTCACCATTCACCATATTTCCAACCAACTCATGGAAACACTTGCATCAAGCATGCTGCAATTAATTTTTGAAGTGATCAACAATAACAGTGGAGCTACTCATTATGAGTTCATGTTTGGAACTTTGATTTCTGTTTTGGGTGGGTTTAAAGGTTTTTGTTTTTTGTTTTTTTTGAGATGTGATTCTAAAGTTTAGATTAGCTGTAAAGCAGTTTAAAAGTTGTTTTAAATAAATTGCATGTTTAAAAAACTGTTTTTTCTCACTCCCATTTCTTCTTGTTGCATACTGAAGCTCTACTTTCTACAAGCTACTACCTTGATAAGCTCCAACCATTCAAAATATGATTCTTTACCATTTTTCAAGTGGTCTTAAACTTTTGATTGGGAGTTATGCTACTCAACCAATGCTGCTCCATCAATACTTGATTTCTTTGCAATTAAGGATGTTGACCTTTTATATTGTTTTGTTTGAAGATTCAAAGCAATTTTTTTCTAAAATGAAATTCAAAATGTGACACCTTCGATTTGTGTATTGTATTTTTTTTCTACTGCTTCAAGTTTGAATATTCTTTAACAATATTTTGAATGATATTTGAATATGCAATGCAAGAAATTACATTGCATATTGTAATTCATCACAAAACACGATGAAGCATTGTAACTTTATAAAAAGACTTGCAAAGTGACCAAGTTCTGTTTACGTTCCTGTTTTTTGGATAAAATCCAAACAAAAAAGATTAAGTGAAGGCTCTTTTTTAATCATCTTTTTAAGACCAGCACAAAACAGTTTACATGCTTAGATTATAGTACAGTGAAACCCCGACTTACGAATAACCAATTTAATGAAAAATTCAAGTTACGAAGGCACTGAACGGCAATATTTCTGCCCTTGTTATGGCAAAATGCCCGTGTAACGTAATCCGCTGGCTCTGATTGGTTGAGCCTACAATGCCCACAATGTCTTCCAAATCATGTGACAACCCCTTGGCTTTCGTAATTGTGCCTCGCTTTTCCACTTGAACGTTGTTCTAGTTAGCAATTAGCCTGTATCCTATCGTCCAGCATCGCCTCACTCAAAAGGCGCGATGGGTGCTTCGACTTACGAAAATTTTCGACTTACGAAAGACCCTCAGGAACGAATTAATATCGTAAGTCGGGGTTCCACTGTATTACACTCACTCAGGTTCTGACTACTGCTTTCACACAGTCTGATCAAAAAGTGTAAAACAAAACAAAAACAGCTTATGTTCTGTGCCTCTACTGAACAGCTGCCGCTGCAGCATGACATAAGCCACAGCACAACGGCATAGATTTGGCATGGACGGAAGGGACATGTCCCCACCAATATCTAGCGATTATTGAATTGTCCCCACCAATAATTTGATCTCTTTGAGTAAAGAAAAAAAACCCGATAGAAAGAAAAAAATGATCTGTCAACATCGCATTCAGCCAGCGGTGCAGAAAGAGTTAAATTACGTTCTCTACTGGAGTCCTACCTCATGTGACAAATATGGCCAATGTGATTGGCTGTGCTTTTCAGGGAGCTCTGTTTAGTTTTAGCAGCGGCAAGCCTGCGCTGCGAGGCCCTGCAAGGAGGAGAGGAGGATGGCAGCAAAAAGGAAGAACCTGGATATAAGAAAGTATTTTTTAAAGAAACCTGTAAGTCACTTAAAGTCAAGTTCACTCATGTGACACAATGTGTCCGTCATAATTACATTACAGGCTATGCTAGGCCGTACATGCCAACCCTCCCGATTTTTCCGGTAGAATCCCGAATTTCAGTGCCCCTCCCCGAAAATCTCCCGGAGCCACGATTCTCCCGATTTTTCACCCTGACAACAAAATTGAAAAACCATATCCCAGATTGGCCCAGCCAATTCCAGTTTCCAACAATGGCTACAAGTACTGCAGCTACTTAGTTTTAATATTACTCTTATTACTCTTTCTGGGTCGCAAAATAAACTTTTAACATATTTTCAGGCGAGAATGTAGCTGTGTAAACATCAAATATCTGAGCCTACGAGAACAGCAAACTCCGGGCATTCAGTGTTCCCTTAGTGCTAATGTATAACAGATGTTGGTGTACTATAACTGAAGTAATGTTGTTAAGTCCTTCAAGTCATATTCTTTTATTGTCATGATTGTATTTGAAGCTATTTTTATTTTTGTATGATACCTGACTTATATGGAATATGGCTGAAGTAAACTAAAGTCTAAAATAATTAGTCATTTGTTTAGTAGTAATTTAACATTATATAATTTACATATAAAACTATGAATTGTAATTTTAAATGGTTTAAAAGCATGTAGAATAGCATATGTAGGCAAGTATATTTCTCCTTTTGTTATCAATCTATCTATTAGCAGTGTTCGGTGGTTGAATCATCCGTCCCTACCAATTCCAACACATAATCTACACCCTTGCCACAGCATATTCAGTCTGTGCACTATATAACATTTTATGCAGAGCCATGCTCAGTACCAAACTTTGCAGTTATAGTTCAATGCTTACCACAAATTTGCTTCATCTGTTTTGGAAAAAAAAAAAAGCGACACATTTACATTAGTGGTTGACCACAGTGAGTACCTACTGCTTAGAAGAAATGAGCTGCAGCAGCTCTTTTCTTTTGAACAGTATTCATGCACAAGCAAAATACGAAAAGCAACAAGTCCTTTAAATTAAATATCTAAATAACAGACAGAAGTGTTTGTTTGCATGTGAACTTTATGAGTACTTATGATCAGCCACATCTGGCAGCTAGCTATTTCTGAATATACACAAGACATGACATTTTACACAGTAACATTCACACCAAACCCAGCAGATGATGTACAACTTGTACAATTGCAAAAAACAATATGTGATAAATGTGGATTACTTCATTGACTTCACTTTGACTCAGATGTGATTTTGTCTTTGTCTTTCAGCTTTCTTTCTGCAACCTGTCAAATGTACAAATAGTAAAGAACTAAAAAAGTATTTTTTTAAAAAGGTGGAAAAGAAAAAATGCTATTGTTCATATTACACACCGATATTAACTTCACAGGACAGCTACTAAACAACTATGAACATTTTGTCATGAAGCATTAGTTTTCTTGTATTTTTTTGTATTTTGTATTTAATATTTACCACCCATCACAAATTACATATTATCTGAATGCAATACATAAATAACCATTAATCAAAGTTACTCTCACCTTTGAGTTTAGTTTCACCTGGGTGTAAGATGTAGTAGAAGATAACATGTCATCATCTAATGGAGAGATACAGCCGGAGTGAGAGGACAGACGACCACAGTGACATCAGTGATGATGTATAACATTTTCTATTTACTGTATTCATCAGATCTAATTTTAAATCTTGTCAATCAGAGAAAGTAATGTCATTCTTATTTTTCTACAGTTTCATCTTAATGACATAAACATCAGCTGCTCTAAACAGCTTTTTGATTTGTACCTAATAGTTTGTTAGCATAGCTAGTCAAACTATAGCGTGGTTTTCCTTTTCCTAATAAAGCTTTTAATTAATATTTAGAACCCATCATAATAAATAGAGCACATATGGAATCATTAATCTCACCTTTAAGTTCAGTCTCACCCAGGCTTAGGGTGTAGTAAATGGCGGTAGAAGACAATATGTTGTCATCTAATGGAGAGATACAGCAGGAGTGAGAGGACAGATGTCTACAGTAACATCAGAATACTGTTTGCTATTCACTGTAGTCTGACAGTTTTATTTTGATGACAAAAGTGTCAGCTGTTCTGATGAGCTTCTTGATTTTTAGAATAGAATAGAACAGCTTTATTGTCATTGTAATAAGTACACTAGAATTTTGTCAGTGCAGACTAGGTAAAATATATATATATATATAAAATTGGCAGTAATGTTAATAAAATAAGACGATCACGCTCACACATGATAGACATAGACATGCTGTCCTGTTGTTCTGCACCCGTCCCTAATTGCACAAACATACTCATGTTATTGCTCTGTTAAGTGTATTTACAGCTGCTGAGTAAAGGCTGTGTATCCCAACTCATCCTGAGATGAGCCCTACCACAGTGGTATCATCTGCAAATTTGTCACTGATGTTGCTGTGGTGGGAACAGGTGGAGTCGTATGTATATGGGGGTCTCCGTTGTGGGGAGCCAATGCTAAGGCTGAGGCCCGAAAATGTGTGGTTTCCCACTCTCCGGTGTTGGACAAGAAGCTGCTGACCCACATGATGGTGGCGTGTGAAAGACCCAACTCTTAGTTTTTCTGCCGGTTTGTGGGGGAGGATGGAATTAAATACAGAGCTAAAGGCAACTAAGAGCGTATGCACACAGCTCCCCTGCTGCTCTAAGTGTGACTGTGGCTTTGGCTATGGTGTCCTCTGTAGATCTAATTGCTCTGTAAGCACACTGTTGGTTGTCAAAACTGTGGGTTAGGAGTGTTCTGACCTGCTTTTCAAAGCATTTTTCTGTATTACAGGTGATAGCAATGGGCTGGTTGTAGATGAAGCTGAAAATATTGTGTTTCTTGGGCATTCTGCTAAAATTATGTACGATGTACGACAAAACTATTTTCATTTGAAGCAGAAGTGTAGAAAGCTCATAGTGTATTATCACCAGCACCTACTCTTTCCTTATCCATGTTTACAGATACCAGAAAAACAGCACATTGTGTTTAGTAAATGTATTTATCTCTTGGTTTTTAACTTGTTTTGTATTATTACTGAAAAAAAAATGATTAAATATCTTTGTACTTCATGTCTTTTCTTAGAGTGCTGTGCATATTTTCTGTTAAGACTGAAAATAAATAAAATTACAAGATGAAATTAATTAAACAAGAGAAATAATAAAATAACGATAAGAGAAGCACACTGAACAGCTAAATTCTATTTCTTAGTTTAAGCCATTTAACTTACACCCATTATAATTACACCAAAAAACAAAAACAGAAGATTCACAAAATTTCTGTTTCTTTTGTCCAATTTGTTATATAATATTATAGTGTTTCATAGTACAACAACAATTAACAAACAACATTCGTGTTCTGACTCCTGGCTGAGCTTGAATTACCTGCTGATGTGCATGATGAGAGCATGTGACAAAGTAAAAGTGATCAACACAAAGTGGTATGCAAAACATCAAGTTCTTCACCTCTGTCCCAGCAATTGTTGCCAAAGTAGATTCCAAACGACAGCACCAGAGCGCTCCATAAAACAATGACAATGACCCAAGTTGTACCGTCAGAAGAGAAAAGGCCCGCCTCTTCAAAACAGTCTGGATTAAATAATGAATATGTAAAAAGAGTTCAAATGAAAGAGGAAGCCTTTAAAAAAACACTCTGGGACATTTTGTGTGCTTATTTCAGTTAATTCAGCCATTAAAATACATAAATGTGTAGATAAATAAAACAAAATTCATTGATGAAACAATATCACTGCAAGAAATACACCTATGATCATTAAGACAAGGGCAAAGAACCTGCTACCTACATTTATTTCTTGAATTGTTTGCTACTCAGAAATGAAAAAAATGAAATTTACATAAACAAAAACATAGCTGGTACTCACCAACTCTCTCACCCTGAACACCCAGCAGAATCATAATGGTGATCACTGAAGGGATAAAAGCAGAATTATGAAGGTATCTGCTGACTCTTACGGGTACTAATACATGAATTCATCATATGTGACCCACCAGGCTATAGGCTACTTTGTCTTTAAGTAAAACAAACTGAAATAAACACATTTTAGACAACATTTTTTAACTTTATAACCTTTTTGTAATGTGGAACAAAGATATGTGACAAAGTTGACATCTCATAACCATTTCATAAAAATGCAGTCCTTTGCAGCAAAACATGAACAACATTGATACTTTTTTTACAAGATTAATTAAGTAAAAAATTTATACATGTATTTATCTAATTTATTTCTATGTAGTTTTTTCAAATGTGGAAATTACTCACACAGTCTGATACTGAGAGCTCTGACGTCCATGTTGTTTTGCTGAAGACTGAAGTGTTACGGCAGTGAGCGGGGGCGTCCTCAAACAGTTTTAATATCAAATGTTATTAAAACTTCATGCAATGCTACAAAGTAGTTTTACGAAAGTACTTTCCACTGAGACCAATTTTCTCTTGTGGTAATTTAAGCCTCTGTGATTACGTTCATATCAGTGGGTGGAACAAGTAACCACTTCAGACTTTTGCTGCATCTGACACAACTAGCAGGCTGGTTCGTGCTCGCATTGTTACTTTGACTTTTGTCATACTAATACAAAAATAACGTAACTGATGGTTGTATCATTACAGAAATACAAGAAAAAAAACTTAAATATTAATCTTGTTCATAGTTTACAGTCTGTAGACTATACAGATTGTAAACTATGTACCAAATTAACCCAATATTAAATGAGATATCCAAACAAATAAATACATAATGAAAAATAAACTGTTTTCTTGGTGGCACGAGAGAAACATCAAGAATTGATGTGAGAGCAATTAATAGTCAATTTATAGTTATAATAACTGTATGAAAAATCCTTAACACAAATTTGTTCCAAAAAGTTCTTCCTTTAATGGAAGACTCTTTAGAGCTCTGTCAATGTAAATGTACACATTTTTAAATCAGGCTTTTTGCTCAAGCCTCAGCCTTCCAACTTGTAGTGCTTAATCGTGTGTGTGTGTGTGTGTGTGTTTGTTTGATCTAAGAATCCCTAGGCTTTGTGTACAGTATTTTAAATCGTTGTGACCATTTGTAAACAGTAATAAAGCAGAAGGGATGAACTGGCAACTTATTTTTGTACGTTTTCTCCTGTTTATTGTTTGTCAGTGAGTGACTAGACTGACACACACACGCACACACCTTCATACACGTCACTTCCAAGCACTCATACACACACACACACATCAAGTTACTTTTGCACAATACTCAGCATTCTGGACATTTCCATTGCACTGTCCTCTGTGTGTATTTTCCTATTCTGTCTAGCATTCCACTGTCTTGTCTTGTTTATTTTTGCAATTTTTTTTTTTTTTTGCACAATGCACTTTATACAGTCCTGTGTTTGTCCATTATATGTCATACGTAGCACCAGGGTCTTGGAGGCATGCTGTCTCATTTCTCTCTGTACTGTACCACTGTACATGGTTAAAATGACATGAAATAAAAGCCACTTGACTATTTGGTTTTCTGTTCAAGTAGGGTTTAGGTAGAACTTTGGTGGAATAGCTTGTTTTATTTGTTATTTTGACCTTGGTTCACAATTTTTGAGTTGTAGATGTTGTTTACTGCCTTGTGAATTCAGTTGTGTGAAGCCGAGATTAAAGTTGGAGTAAAACGTGGTTAGCTCTCATATCATCCTTACGTGCCTTCAGTACTAGCACATTTTACATGGTAATAGTTAGGGGTGGAGCCGAACCTGAATACGGTATTCGGAAAGGCACGAATATCATCTTTTTTACAAATACTTATTTTGAACAAATAATTAAAAAAAATGTTTGTGTTCGGGAAGAAGGGAAAACTTAATATATATATCAAAAAGCTTTATTTCCTTATGAGACAGCAGTGCATGACCAGATGAGTGAGTGAAGTGTGAAAGAGGTGACTGCTCCACACAGCAACAGAGAAGGCTCGGCTGAGCGAAAAAAAAAAACTGCATCACTATTTTTGTTGAATAGGTTTTTTTGTACCTTAACTGGGTTATGGAGGCAGTTTATAACTTTCGCGAAGATCAGGCGATTATTCCATTACGCTGCATTATTGACGTCTGCAGTCAGGTGCTCTCATGTTTGCTCTGTTTACGTATCTCTGTTAGCTTGGTAATTTAGACAATAGGCTGTTAACAGAGTAACGTTAAAGTTAGGTTTAAAAGTATAAAACAATGCTTGTGTAGTTGTGTCAAATTGTATGCACTTGTGGGAGTTAAATGGTACCTATAAGTTACTCTGTCTTTTGCAGACAGCAAGATGTAGGTAGGCTATAGGCTAATTAACCTTAGCAGAGCGCCCCGTTGTCCATTCACTCATTAACTTAACTGAAACTCCCTACATGGATTTGGGCAACCAAATAGAAAAGAGTGTTGCTGCTGCTGAGCCATCTCTTGGTCCTCCAGCAGCCACAAAACTTGATCAAGTTCTATGTGGAAACATTTTACACTCAATGCTGCAGATGAAACCAAACTAATATGTAATGTGTGCAAAAGTAAGATCAGCAGAGGCAGATATATCAAACATCTGTCAACATCTGCTATGCATAATCACATGCACTTCAAGCATCCTCTCCTGGTGCTGTCTGCCAATCCCCCCCACAAGCACCAATTCATCATCACAGCTATGTTCTGCCCCTGCAAGTCAGTTTCACTGTCTGTTCAGAATCCTCCAACAAGGACGGGTGGTGGGGGGTTCATAATTAGGGGTGGGTTTAAAAGATCGATTCATCGATTAAAATCGATTCTAACTGGAATAAAACGATATCGATTCATTAAATCCTGAAATCGATTTTTTTATACATATGTAGTTTGCCGCGTATGAAACTTGCAAGCGGTTAACATGAGGAAGTCACGCGAGAGTTAAGTGACCTGGACGCATGAACCATCATGGCTACTCCCGTGAATGTGCCACCGAGCCTAAAGGCAGATGTATGGCAATACTTTGGATTTCAGAACTGTGAAGACAGTGAAGAGCCGGACAAAAGCAAAGCCGTATGTAAGATGTGCAAAATGGAGGTAAAGCACTGTGGAAATACCACAAATCTCAGAAATCATTTAACGAGGCATCATCCAGATATCCCGCTAGCAAAAACGGCCGACACCAAGCAACGCTCACTCGAAAAGGCATTTGCAGTGAAGTTGGCATCCACTTCTCCACGTGCCCAAAAAATAACCCAGTCTGTCGCTACTTTATGCAAAGATATACGTCCGTACAGCGTTGTTGAAAATGATGGCTTCCAACTCTCATCAATACGCTAGAACCACGCTATGTTCTACCAACACGCAAACATTTGAGTCAAGTGGTAATCCCAAACATGTATGAAAAAGTGAAACACGATGTTACAGCCTCACTCAAGTCAGCAGAGAGAGTCGCTATAACCTGTGACAGCTGGACATCCAGAGCAACAGATAACTACCTGACTATCACCTCGCACCATATCGACCAGGAGTGGAGACTCGTGTCTCATGTCTTACAGACAAGAACCACTGAAGTGTATATGCCATGAATGAGTGTAACTGTATGGATGCATGTATTACATGAAAATTCTTACTATAGTGAAAAAATATATATATATTATAAAAATGTTAGTTAAGCCCTTATGTCTAGTAATAGGCCTTTTGATTTTATATCTCTCTATCTATAGATGTTTATATATAAATTATGGAAACAAAGTCGTATATTAATGTTTCTGATCTTGCATGAGTGTATATGTAACCATGCACATCTATATCCAATATAATAAACTGAGTTAAATGTGCAAAATCTCTTTTCAAGATATGTGGCCCTAAAGGACAAGCTGTACATTGCATCAGCATTAGATCCTCGCTTTAAGGCCCTGCCATTCTTGTCCAAAGAGACGTGTGACAACACATTCTCTCAGTTGGTGTTGGAAGCAGCAGGTTTGGAGAACGTGGACACAGCTATTGTGAGTTACAGAATAAAAAACAAAAAAATATTGTTTTTTGCACTATTTGAGTTAGAATATAAATAGTAATTTCTTTATTAAATAAGTTTTCATTTTTCTACAGCGAGAGTCTGATGGTGACACATCTGAGGAAACTGTCCCTGACATCTCTGTTGGTGGTGTTGATGAAGTGGATTATGCCCCTCCAATTAAGAGGTCAAAGGACTCTGCATTAATTTTTCTCCTTGGGCCAGCCTACTCAACAAAAACCACAGCACCACAGAAAACACCAACTCAGAAGGCAAAGGAAGAAGTGAATCGATACAGGGACGTTGAGCCTGTTGCACTTTCTGATGATCCTTTGATCTGGTGGAGGGACCATGAAAGGGAGTATCTTCTTTTGGCTCTACAAGCAAAGCAGTATCTTTCCATACCTGGGACCAGTGTTCCTTCTGAACGAGTGTTTTCAGCTGCTGGTGACATTGTTACCGCACAAAGGAGCTGCCTGACTCCACAACATGTAGACCAGCTTCTCTTCTTGCAGAAAAACCTTACAGTCTCAAAGAAGTAAGGGGGAAGTTATAAATAAGGCTAAATTGCATGAGGTTCACAGATGTTTTGCAATACTGTTCAGTATGTTTTCAATTTTTGAGTATTTTAAAAGGCAGCTTTTCATTTTCTGATCGGTCAGTTTCTGTCAGTTCACTTGTACACGCTGTGTTATCCTGTGTGTCTCCAAACCACAATAGTGGATTTCAGAAAAAGCTGTGTGAGACACTAACAGCAAAACTATTTTTCTGAGGTTTTACTTATGTTTACAAAAGATATGTTCTATTTGCACTGCATCCCTGATCCACTTGAAATGTATGTATGAAAATAAATATATACTAATGTTAATTAAAAATTACATTATTGTAACTTCTTTAGTATCTGTTCTTAATTTTGAGGGTTCTTTTGACAGTACATATACAAGGTGAATTATCATAATTTTATATATATTATGGTTCATATACTAATATGATAGTAATAATAAATAATTGAATTTGAATTTGAATTTGAATTTGAACACCACATCCAGAACACCCTGGATTTTGTTGAGAAGGTGAGAGATGTCATTATGGAGGCAGATGAAACCATGGTCTCGTACGACGTTACATCTCTCTTCACTCTTCACATCCCAGTCATGGAAGCGTTGGAGGTAGTCCTTAGGAGATTACAGGATGACACCAACCTCAGCAACAGGACCACTCTCAGCATCGATCAAGTGTGTTTGCTTTTGGAACTGTGTCTTCATTCCACCTACTTCACATACAAGGGTCAGTTCTACAGGCAGAAACATGGGTGTGCCATGGGCTCTCCAGTTTCACCCATCGTGGCCAATTTGTACATGGAAGAAGTGGAAAAGAGGGCTTTGCTATCCTACCCTGGAACACCACCAAGCTATTTGTTCAGATATGTGGATGACACCTGGGTGAAAATCAAATCTCAGGACGTACTACATTTCACGGATCACATTAACTCGGTGGACCGACACATCAAATTCACCAGGGAGGATATGAAAAGTGGCAGGTTAGCCTTCTTAGACTGTGAGATTTCCATCAGTAATGGGGGACATCTAAAAGCTGACGTGTACCGTAAACCTACACATACGGATCAGTATCTAAGGTTTGACTCTCATCATCCACTGGAGCACAAACTGGGTGTCATCAGGACGCTGACACAGCGGCCAGGGAGGCAGAAGAACAGCACATCAAGAAGGCCCTGAGTAAATGTGGTTATCAAAGCTGGACTTTTGTCAAAGCTGGAAAGGCACCTAAAGAAAGCTCCAGCCGATCCAGGAGAGAAGGACAACCGCTGCCCAAGCGAAAACCTGTAGTGATCCCATATGTGTCAGGAGTATCGGAGCAGTTGAGACGCATTTTTTCTAAACACCGGGTCTCTGTGGCTTTTAAACCCCAAACCACGCTGCGCCAAAAACTGGTCCACCCCAAGGATCGGGTCCCCCGACACAAACAGAGTAACATAGTGTACGCTGTTAAGTGCCAGGAGGATTGCCAGGATTTATACACTGGGGAAAACAAACAACCTCTAGCGAAGCGGATGGCACAACACAGAAGAGCTACCTCTGCCAGGACTCTGCAGTTTATTTACACCTACAGGCACTCTCTCAATGATGAGGATGTAACATCCTGGACAGGGAAGAATCCGGGTTTGAGCACATCTTACAATGCTGTGATTGCAGCCATTCCCCAACTCTCTGTGAATGGTACTAATGGCCATTGATCAGTGGTCTTTGATCAGTGGGTTTTGGTCAGTGATTGTTGATCAATGGTCATGGGAATTTGCATAATTATGATTAAGGAACTGACCTCACAGCCCATTGTTCCTTCAGTGGGCTGGTTTCAGTCATTATGCAAATGTACTGTTTATAAGATTTGGGGAAACCTGCAGTCAGCTGAGACTGAAGAAGTCACTTGGATGAGTGACGAAACGTTTCTCCCACAAAACGCTACGTCCAGATGAACAGAATCAACTTTTGGAGATTAACACTCCTTTTACTCCTATTACTCATCACCACAAAACTGAATACCTTTCCCTCCAAAACACAGCAACAACACTTCCTGAGAACTGGGTGTGAGTGGAGCCCTCCAGTGGTCCACCACAGTATACATTATACATTATATATTTTAGAAATGCTGCATTTGTCTCACCGTATTTCAAAAAAAAAAAAAAAAAAAAAAAAATCTGTAATTTGAAGCTGCATCTCCAGTGGTCCATTGTCATATTTTTGATTAAAATAGCAAGCTTTTCAGCACTTCCGGTCGCTACGGGGATGCAGTAGGTAGAGGAGAAGACTGCTCCACTAACTTTTCTACCTTTTCCACTCCTAAACCAGCCAATTCACAACAAAACTATTGAACTGTGAACGTTTTATTTTATGGGTTCCGAAATTGTTTTTTGCTCATTCTAACATGGCCTCAAAACGCACTAAAGTGGTGGAAAAGGGGAATGATGCACCTAAGCTGAACATGGCGGCCATCTCCTCCCTTCTGGAGCAGCACAGGGAGGCAGGCATTGGCCTTTGTTCCAACCTCAGCGAATCTAACACTAAACTTCTGGCTAAAGTTACGGAATTAGAAAGCTGAAGTAGGCACCAAAACCTGCATATCCTGGGACTCAAGGAGGCCGTTGAAGGTGGGCGTCCCACAGAATTCTTTGCAGATTTGCTCTGAGAGGTTTTCGGGAGGAAGAGGCTCCCGACCCGCCCAGAAATCGACAGAGCCCAATGTATACCTGCCGCTAAGCCAGCCCCAGGACAGAGACCGCGCCCCGTAATTATACACCTTCATCGATACCAGGTAAAGGACCTTCTTGTCCGAGAGGCCCGGTGAGGAGGGAAACTAGAATACCATGATCGGCAGATTCGCGTGGTGGAGAACTACTGCCCGGAAGTTCTGAGCAAGTGCACGGAGTACCGTGAAGTGATGACCGAGCTGTATAAACGAGGTCTCAAGCCCGCTCTGCTGTATCCTGCACGACTTCGCATCACATCCCCCGACGGCGCAAGACACTGGCTCCATTCGGCTGATTAAGCGAGAAGATACTTGGACGACCTGCCTGTTACAACCGAATCACCCTGAGAGCCTGCTTATCTGGTCTCGACGTCTGTCCGTGGGACAGCCCTGTGAGTAGATTGTCCTGACTATTTCCCTCTCCTGGAATATGCAAAGACTTTTGTTCATATTCAGACATTACGACGTCTCCTCTTTCCTTCAGAGCCGGGGTAGTTGTATGTTGTTATGTCAAGTTGGGGGATCCGGGAACCATTCTACTCTTTGTTTTACTCTTTGTTTTTTGTCCGGGAACCATTCTACTCTTTATTTGTCTTCTTTTTCATACTCTGTTTTCAGGATTAAATGGACCGTAGTAATGGGCCAGACACCCAATACTCCCTGAGCACCCCCCACAGGACCCCTCTAGGGACACTCCAAGTCCACAAAACGCATGTAGACTGGTTGGGCAAACCCCCATGCACCCTCGAGTATCGCTGAGAGGATAAAGAGCTGATCCAGTGTTCCACGACCAGGACGAAAACAGCATTGTTCCTCCTGTATCTGAGGTTCAATTAACGGATGGACTCTCCTTTCCAACACCCTGGCATAGACCTTCCCAGGGAGGCTGAGGAGTGTGATTGCCCTGTAGTTGGAACACACCCTCTGGTCCCCCTTCTTAAAGATGGGAACCATTCTAGTGATTCTAGCAAGTGATTGTCAGTGTTGTGGGGGCACAGGAAAACATGCATTTCTTGAAGAGAAAAGTGTATAAATATCAGGATATAAATTATATAGACTATATAAAAAGTTTGCTTTGAATTTTGTATTTTGCAAGGGATGCTGTGGTATCTGCCTTTTGCAACAGGGGGTGCTGCAGCACTTTTACTTCACTATGCCTTGCTCTGATGTGTCACTGAAATAAACAGCTGTTGTAATGTGAGTATATCAAAAAAGGGCACAAATTCAAACCAATACCTAAGATCTCGTTGTAGTTTAGACTTTTTACTTGCATTAAATATTTTTACATATTTATTCCTTGTTTCGCAACTTTGACCAGGTATACTACAGATAGTACATATTTTGACAGAATACACATGCAAGAAAATGTATTCACAAGACAATTAGTATAACAGAGTCAGAATATTGAATAGTAACACTTATGAATAAGAAATGAGTATGAATAAATAACAAAATACACAATTAAATGTTTCAGTGCAGTTAAATCACAGGTAACAGGTGTCAAAGTCTATATACTGTATAGCGAAAAAGCAACAGTGTGACTCCTTTACAGTTGTTTAACAGAGTTATCATGGTATTTTACAGACATTACCCAGATTGACCCGTCAACCTTCCAACTGGTGTTCCATCCACTCTACCTCAGCCACAGCACCTGCTATTCTCAGGCAGTCCCACATCCAAGTACTAACCAGGCCCAACCCTGCTTACCTTCGGATTTCAGACAAGATCGGGCATGCTCAGAATAGTTTGACAATACGCCCATATTAATCACTTTCTGTTTTCTGTTTGTACTGTTTTTCATATCTGCTTGCTTCCTGTGCCCTGACAGTTACATTTACATGAAGTCGAACATGAGTTAGCTGTTGTAGCTCCAATTTTCGCATAGTGAAGTAGACCCAGCAGCAGCAGCAGCAGAGCCACCAGCATGATGGTGGACACAGTCCGTAAGATGAGGTAAACATTACAGATGCACTCTGAAGAGTCAATGAATGTGATGAAAGAATCTGTTTAATCACACAAAGCAGGAGACTGAAGTGAGCTGTGATCATTGGACTAGAATTTGTGCTGATTCTGTCTGAAAAAATAGAAACCACAGGTTCCACCAAACCACCAAAGGTTCCTAAGACTGATACAAAACTCATCTAAGACTCACTGAGTGATGCAGTTGTAATACTGGTATTAAAAAGGGGGAAAAACAGAAAGAGATGATAAACAGCTCTTCAGTGTCTAACCTGTGACATTCAGCCAGCTTTCTGGTGATTCAGCTCCTGAAATGCTGCACTTGTAAAGTCCTTCATCAGATTTTGAAACTTTGTGGATGGTCACAAATCCTCTGGAGCTGCTGCTGATGTGGAGTCCATCTTTGTAGAAATCAGCTGTGAAGGTGGAGGAATTCATCTTGCTTCTGCAGCTCAGAGTCACAGCTTCTCCCTCCATCACAGGAACAGCAGGACTCTCCAGGATCACAGAACCAGCTGAATACCCATGTGCATAATGTTTTGAATGAAAAGTTGTTTTTGAATATGACAATATATTGTTTACTTAATCCAAACATACCAGTGACAGTGATGTTGATAATGTTGCTCCTCTTCGCTTCTCTAGTTTCACACCAGTGCTTTCCACTGTCGTCTGTATAAACAGCGTTTACAGTGCAGGAGGATGCTGTTGCTGTCTTCTTATTGCTGTTGCTACATAACTGTATTTTATCTTTCAACTTATGTAAAACATTATGATGAGAGACTCCCTCACAGTAAAATGTTACTGGCTCATATTCAAAGAACTATGATCTGTTTGGAACGGCACGAAGAAAAACTGCATCTGAGACAAAATAAAAGATTAAATTTTGTTTTGTTTTTTAAAAGCCAAAATGTGGGACTATAGTAAGTGAAAAAACAGTAAAATAAGAAATCACAAACTGATGTAACACACATTGAGAAATGTTCATGTCAGTTTAACTAACCGGCACTTACCAATTCTCCGATCATGTGCACAAAACAGAATCATCACAGTCACTGAAAAGAAAAAAAAGGGTTGCATATAAATATGTCTATCTATCCATCTATATATTTTTTCCATGCTATTTGCCATGTGTTAAGGTTCCTCTACATGAAACTTTTAAAACAAAACAGGAGTTTAACAACTTTACTAACTTAAACAAATTCCTTATATTTCAGTTTTAATACTGATTGGAGAAAGTACTCACTGAGCTTGATGCAAAAACTGTGACCCCCATGATGTCTTGCTAATTGTGAAAATCAGTCTCTTCCTGTGTGACTCATTTCTGCTGCTGAAACAATGTGTCTGTGAAGGTTCTCAGTCATCCAGGTCATCGTAGACTAAGGAGCTTGGAAAGAAAAGTCTGGACTTCTTGAGTTGCTTGAAGACGTTTCACCTCTCATCCGAGAAGCTTCTACAGTTCTTTCAAAGTAGCAGAAATGCTGCTGTTGTTTTCAAGCCAAACACCCATCAGGGACATTCAAACTAATGCTCTCTTCAATATAGCTTGTAATCATTAACAATAATACATCCTTATTAGCATGAAATCCAAAGTAACAATTTGGCTGGTGTGAAAACCATTGTCTACATAGTGATATGCTGTTGGGTCATAACTCAGAAACAAATATAAAGTGAAAGAGAGAGACAGACAGACAGATAGATAGATCTTGTAAATACTTTTACATATTCACTTTGTACAACCCTGGATACTGTGGCTCCTCTGAAAAATAAAGCCTTGAAACCTTCATTCAGGCAGTATCATTAGAAAGCGGAGCATACATTTTCATTACTTTGTAGGTGAAACCCCATTTAAAAATCCTAATTGGTGTGTATTAAAGCCAGATAACACATACCAATTAGTAGAAATGCAGGCATGTATTAAAAAAATTGAGACTTGGATGACCTCTAATTTCCTAATTTCTTCCATTTGCTCAATACCTTTGAAATGAGAAATATCCTGCCTCACAGTGACACTGAAAAAGTAGTTCATGCATTTATTATTTCTAGTCTGGACAACTGTAATTCATTGTCATCAAGGTGTCCTAAAAACTCCTGAAAAGTCTTCAGTTGATCCAAAATGCTGGTTTCCAAAATACAGCAGTACTGACAGGGACTGAAAAGAGAGATCATATCTCTCCTACATTGGCTTCCCTTTGTTGGCTCCCTGTTAAATCCAGATTCAAATTTAAAATCCTCATCCTGCAGGAATTTTGAATACAAGAGTAAAATGGAGTGGCATCTTGGCTCAATTTGGATGTTCAGTGGACAGGCTAGTTGTATTTGCTGATCTCATAACCGTCAGTTGGTAGTTGGTGCATTCCATGGTGGTAGTTGGATTTGCCAAGAGTTCTGGTAGCTCTGAGTCTTGGTGAGGTTCAAGACTTGCATTATGGACATAGTATACAGAAACATCTGTGCCGAGTATGGCCCAGAAGTCCAGAGATCAAAATGGGAGACGCCCACTAGGGTGGTGAAGAATGACTAAGCTGTGGGACTTCCAGTTACATACAGACAAAATGGTGGTGGCTAACTAACCGGACATAGTGGTGGTAGACAAACAGAAGAAGACGGCAGTAGTGATAGATGTAGCGGTTCCGAATGACAGCAACATCAGGAAGAACGAACACGAGAAGCTGGAGAAATACCAAGGGCTCAGAGAAGAGCTCGAGAAAATGTGAAGGGTTAAGTTAACAGTGGTCCCAGTGGTAATCGGAGCACTAGGTGCGGTGACTCCCAAGCTAGGAGAGTGGCTCCAGCAGATCCCGGGAACAACATCTGAGATCTCTGTCGAGAAGAGCGCAGTCCTGGGAACAGCTAAGATACTGCGCAGGACCCTCAAGCTCGGTTCCTCTGAAGGATAGACCACCCGCAGGGGCGAGCGGGGATTTGTTTTTCTATGAAACCCAATTACATCCGATTTTACCAACTGTATTGCAGAATAGAAGGAATCCTTATCTGTTGGTTGGTTTATACCTGGTGGGGGGATCTTTGTGATGGGTTCTAATTCTGCTTTGATAACAGGTGGAAATAAATTTAGTTGGTAGCCTTATGTAATAAAACAGTTGTTCACCTTAGATTGTTACAAATTGATAGGTGATGTATCTGCGGTTGCTTAATCTCAATGCCACCAATAAATGGGTTTTAATCACAATAGGTTTTACCTTGTTATTTGAGTGTCACCCTGGGCTGTATTTTAGTATATAGGTTTAGAAAGACAGTCCATCCTCATTTGATGGAGAGAAACAGCCGGGGTTAGGGGATAGATGACCAAAGTAACAGTGACGATTCATGTTTGCTATTCACTGTATTTAGTGCTTTTTATCATACGTTTATGGAAAATCTGATGGTTTTGTATATAATAAAACACTTATTTACTTTGCCACTATTAAAAAGCTTTTAATCACAATGAGGCTTACTTTGCTGTTGAGTGTCACTCTAGGCTAAGATTTAGTAAATGGGTCAAGAGGAGTGTGTTTTCACCTGATGAAGAAAGTGAACAACTGTGGTATTTTGTAAATATAATACCAAATGCAAATTTACTGTGTAATTGTGTAACTTTATTAGCAGGATCCGCCTGAACTCCGCCAACAACATTGAGAGTAACATGCTCCTCTCTGCCCCTTAATGCTCTCTGGTCGCTATGGTAACACATAAATATTTCTTTCAAAATAAGACACACAACAACAATACGGCAAAAGACCCAAGGAAACCAAGTTAACAATAAAAGCCCAGAAAACAATAAATTTCCCAAGCCTCAACTCTTGCGGCCTGGTACCAAATGACTCCCGGACCAGTATCGGTCCTTGGCCCAGGGGTTGGGGACCGCTGCTCTAAAAGACTCATTGCCATTCATAATTTTACATTATTTATTACATTTATAGTGCATAAATGCAGATGTTGCTGCTAAGTGTGGCCCAACCAGTTAACCCATCTAGTTTAAACACCTAGAAACTGCAGTTTGTTTACTTGTGTTATCTTTCTGTAATGTCTAAATTAGTTTGATGATCTGAAACATTTAAGCGTAACAAACATACAAAATGAATAGGAAACAGGAAGGGGCAAACACCTTTTAACACTACTGTGTGTATATATGACAGTATAACATTTTTTTTAACTAACAACTTTTAAATTTTGACTATGCTTTGTAAGTACTCAATCATTTTTATTTTATTATTAAAACATAAGAGTGATATCATTCGTGTATTCAATTAAAAATTATATTGAGATTAAACGCATGTAAGAAGTTCTTCATGCCACATGTAACCATTCTGAGCTGTGTGAGAAAATTGACAACCCTCACTTTAGATACAATATATCTGTATCTGTATATCTGTCTAAAATAGGTGTTTCACACTTAAACCCTATGCGGTTTTCATTTCAGACACAAGTTCACTAAGCTCAAATTATCACTAGCATCTGCACATTTATAAATAACAAATACACACTGAAGAACCATTCAGACGGTGTACTTTTTTTTCTGCTTGTGACTTCATAGAAAAAATATTGTGCTGCTGTTGTTGAAAAATGCTCAGTAACATATCCTTGTTCTTCTTTTGTCTGTCATGTTGCTCTACATGCATTAGGTCTCTATGGATACGGAACACTGAAGAAAGAGATGAAAACACTGATAAGCTATGTATTGTGTAAGGCACTTAGCATCCACTTTGATTTCAAAACTTAAAAACTGTCATGGCTGTGTGCCGGCAGGCAGGGAAAAGGACCCAAAATGCGGCCTCACGGAGGCAAGGGTGAAACTCAAAACAAACAGCTTTAGTGCCAGTTGCAGATTAAACAGGGGACAACTTTACTGGGAAAACATAAACTAATGGGCAGGCAAACAGGTTAACGGAACACACAGAGAAGGTTGATCAAAAACACTTGAGCACAAGAAAAACACAACCAGGAAACAGTACAGGGGGCCGACCTGGAGGCCAACAACGCAGGAGCCCAAAACAGTTAAGTTCAGGAGGCCGACCGTGTGAAAGGCAGCATTGGCATAAGAACAGTTCTGATAGCCGGCCACGCTGAAGGCAGTGGCGGCGACAGAGCACGTCCGGAGGCCGACCACGCAGAAGGCAGTGGCGGAGACAGAGCTGGCCGGCCACGTGGAAGATGGTGGCAGAGCTGTTCAGGAGGCAGCCCACGATGGCGATGATGTCCCACCTGCGTCCTGGAAGGCGGCTGGCGATGCAGAGGTGGTGAACACGGGCGAACTATCTGGGCTCCACCTGGACGAGCTGTTTGAACAGGGGGAACCAGGCAAGGTGGGACCAGGCGGTGGTGTAGAACCCGTTGGTGGTGGCACTGCAGGGGACACTGTGGAAGCCATGGGCGATGGAAAAGGCGGTGGCACTGCAAGTAACGGTGTGGAAGCTGCAGGCGATGGAGCAGGTGGTGGCCCTGCGAGTGACGCAGCAGGTGGCTGAGTGGACTCAGAGCCGTCATTGGACACAAGGTGCTGAAGCGGCTCCTCGGGCCCCTCAGCGATGACAGATGGCTGAAGCGGCTCCTCGCGCCCCTCAGCTATGACGGACAGCTGAAGCTGCTCCGAGGGGCCCCTCAGCGATGACAGGTTGCTGAGTGGGCCCCTCGGACCATCCAGTGGGGGCAGGGTGCTCAACGGCCCCCCCGTCCCTCTAGCGGAGGCAGGCTGCTGAACGGGCCCCTCGGACCCTCCGGTGGAGGCAGACAAAGGCTGGACGGGCCCCAGCTTTTGTCTTCCCAGACTCTGAAAGGGCACAAGCAAAAGAGTCTTTAATGTTCAAAGAATGGGAAGCTACAGTATTACGTGTCTGCAGGCTGCATGTTTTCTTTCCCTCTCCTTTTGTTTGCCATTCCCTTAGGTACACAGACTGCAGGGTGGTGTCAATTTGGGGATCTCCAGCTAATTAGAGGAAGAAGGCTTTGATTGGACAAACCAGGAGTGCACACCTTGATAAGTAGACTAACCTGTGGCTAGGCGTGGCTCTCTTCCTTCCTTGCTTAGAATTGTTTGGCACATGTGTAAAGCTCCTCTGGTGTATTTCTTTTGTTTGAAGGTTGTGGTGGGAGTAAAAAGGACTAGGTAAGTCTGGGGACCCCATACAGTTACTCACATAGAGTCCTTTTGTTAGAAACCCTAGGTTGGGTAGTAGGTTGGTGCCACCGATGTAATTTTGGGCTTGTTTTGAGTTGAGGATTAAGGTCTTTTCCCCATTTTTTGTTTTTCTGGGGTATGAACTCAGCTAAGTTTTGGTTTTGTCTTTTAGGTTGTGCCAAAAAAACACCAAATTGTCCCTTTCTCCTGTTGTATGAATTTGGGTTATTTGTTTTGTTAGAACGCAGCAGCCTTCTCATTTCTTTGTGTTTTGTGCTGTGTTTTACAGGCCCAGAGAGGAGGACAGCTCCGAGGCAGATGAGGGACGGGTCCCAGGACGGTCCATCGGCGGTGGAGCTGGCCATCCTGGTGTCCCTGAAGAGGCCACACCAGTCTCCAATGGAGCATTTCCTCATCAGCCTTGTTCCTGCTCTGGAGAGCAGCTGGGTCCTTTTTATTCCCGTCTAGTGTATATCAATGTGTGTATCTCCTATATGATATATGGGGGGCCTTTGTCTGGATGTACTTCCCATCCAGAGCTCCACAGCAGAGAGGGAAGTTCCAGCGCTCCTGGAATCCCTCTGTGATGGACCGCCAGTCTCCAGGTGAAGGCACAGCCATGAAGTCATCCACTAGACAGTCCCAGATGGCCGTTGCTACCTGAGGGGTGATCTGGCACACCGTGGACACACCGACTCTGAAACTGAACGCGATGGTCCTGAAGGAGTCCCCGGTGGCAAGGAACCTGGACAATATTGTTCAAAATTAGTATTATGTGTACTGCAGTTACAAAATACATTATTCAAATTCCAAAATACTTTTGTGTTGTGAGTTGTGTTTTGTTTTAACTTTAACATATCATAATGTGATTGGTAGCAACTTTTACCACTACAGTGAGCCAATCACTCATAATTCCTAGACATGTCAATCAGGTGGGAATGAAGTAAGACATTAATAGAAATAAAGAGTTGTATGTTGACATGTAGCCCTTTCCTTGCTTAAATCATTGTTAATATTTTTGAAAAATTAACCTGTAATAAGACATAGCATATCAAGATAGAATATGCTAGATAGAACCATATAACTAAAGATGAACCAAACTTCACAATTTTATCTAGCTCTCAGTTTGAAGAAAGGCTGGTGACCCCTGTTATAGAGTCTGACAGCTGCGAGGATTATATACAAATATTCAACTATACCAGAATTAAACCAGGTGTAAATAAAAAAAAGGAGTGAGTATCACTACAAAGATTAACCCACAGTGGTCCTCATACCAGTTTGATATCAGCAAACACCGAGAGCATACACTGATAGACACCACAGCCATGCTATCATTGCAAACACTGATAACAGCATAAATCGAATTAAATCGGTACTTGATGAGAACTTTCGAGTATCACTAGAAATATTATAAACAGTCGTCTCCATACCACAGTTTGCTATCAATAAACACCGACGGCATTTACTGTTAGCATAGCACATCCATGTTAGCAGTGTATAAATGGATAGTTTACCATATATTAGCACAGGTATCAATAAAGGACTACCGTATTAAACACTTTTACTAACCGCAGGCAGATGGACAGGCGCTCTGCAGGTGGGATTGAGCGCCTGGTGGTGTCTAGGCGGGCAATACTTGGACCAACGTGGGACAGCAGCTCCTCAAACTGGGAGAGTGAAAGATGGTGGTACCGCTGAAAGCGGCCGTCATCCAGACACAGCTCATGGAGCAAGTGGTGAAACTCACCAAACTGCTCACGCCTCTGGAGGACCTGATGGACCCAGGTACGGCGAGGACGTCCTTAACGCCGCTGCTCTGCTCTCCACAGTAAATAGAGAAGGGAGACTCTCTCTTCAAACGCTAGCTCGACAGCTGCCATCTTGCAAACATACCGTCTGGCATAACTTCCTCTCACATTTCCTCAAAATTGCATATAATGAGTGTGATTAATTCGCGTTGGACACGCGTCGAGGTGCGAATTTGCACGCATCAAGTTAGGGGCGTCTGGTGCGTTTTTGTTCGCATCTATCGCATTCGGTGTGAACACACAGTTAGTCATAGTCATCACGGAGCAGGCTCAACAAAGTTACTTGTTAACTAAGACTTGTTGACTTTTACAGCTATGAGTAAATTTATCATCACATTTTATAAATGGTCCACAAAAAAAGATTCGGCTACTTTGTCTTAGGGTTAAAACAAACAAAAATGTCACATTTTTAACAACATTTTATACTTTTTTTGGTCAAGTGAACATAGACTGAAGCAAAGAGCTCTGACGTCCATGTTGTCTTGCTTTCCAAAGAAGATGAGTTGCTTTTGTGTCAAGTCAAGCAGCACTGTTTCAATTCACTATCAGTGGGCAGAACATAAAACCAGTTCAGAGTAATGCTCTGTTTGGTGCAACTGGTATGCTGGTTCATGTTTCCTGTGGTCACATCTCATTTGGGTGTACTATGCACATCACTGGTAACTTATTTTTGTTTTGATGACTGAGCAAACATTATGTAATTTTTACTATTTTACAGTTTCCATTTTATTATTCTAATCTTAAAATGTTTTTTTCTTGTAATGGATATCTTGTAAAGAACTTGTATAAATGGTGGTTAGATAAGTAAAACACTGATTAAAAACATGATTTTAATATAGTGTGACCAAACTTTTGAACATCTAGTTTTTCTTTGTCACTGGAGAGAGTGGTACTGTATGGGTATTGCATGGTGCTGCAATGTAATAGGAGAAACCGATGCCTCCAGATTCGTGTTGGGAATGGAAAAACGTGGCACTGGTAAAAAAAAAAATGCTAAGTGACTTAATCTTACAAGAAAGAAGAAGAAAGTTGAGATAAAAAGGCCATAAAATGTGAAATATGTTGCATTAATTTCGCTACAGCCCCCCCCCAACAAAATCTTTTTCAACAAATTCAACAAGATTCTGCAAACATTCCTCTGAGATTTAGTTGCTGTGGATTTGACAGCTGAACACTCCTCACATAAAATGAATATCCTGTTCCAAGACATTCTAAAGGTGCTGTGTTGGATTGACATCTTGTGACTCTGAAGACCATTTAAATATACTGAACCCACTGCCATGTCCAAGAAACCAGTTTGAAATGATCAGAGCTTTGGAACATTACAGCCAGCAGAAGATGTTACTGGTCATAAAGTGATGCACATAGTTAGTAACAATACTCAGGCAGACTGTTGCATTTAAATTATGCTCAGTTTTTACAAACTCTATAAAGAACCATTCCCCTACACAATTACATCAGGAGATAATATTTCTCAAGTTCTCCAAATTCCAATTTTGGTAGAATCCAAGTAGATCAACCATTTCTTAAATTGTGAAACCAAGCACCAGCTACCATGGCAAACTGTTCCCTGTTGTTATATTGAGTTTGAACTCCAGCAGGTCATCTTGATGTCTGCCGTAAAACATTGATTATCACACTTTTATGAGCTCTAAACCTAAAGTGAAGATTTGCCTGGTGGAAAAGTCTATCAAAAAGTGGAAAAAAGCAGGTAATAATAATGACGAGCCCTTTGATAGCTTCATCATTCACAGTAATACATCTAATACAAGGAACTGAGGCTATAGTTCACACAGGCAAAAATGTTTCCTCAGATGAATTTTGAGTTCCAGTGTTACATTTGGCTAGTAGGATCAGAATTTGCCATCAAAAACATGACAACATTCTGTCTTGGTGTGAGGGTCTTCTTTCTTGCCACACTTTGGGCCCCTTAGTTCAATTATTTAGTCATTTAAATGCCACATTATGTTTGTTTGATTCAATGAAGAGGCCGGTTTGTGTATATGTGTTCAGTTCTCAGTGAGTCCTCTACAGTAATAATTGCATGTCTTCATTGCAGTCCAACACTGCCACCACCAGTGTATCATAAAACATTACAACATTTCTTTTCTTCAGGTGCAAACAGGTTACATGTAGTTTGACACTGAGTCAGAGGTGGCAAAAGTATAGAAATTCTGTACTTAAGCAGAAGTACAGATACTTGTCTTGATGCATTCTCAATCATCCAGGAAAGTAAATCCCCAAAAGTTGAGTCTGTTCATCTGGACGTAGCGTTTTGTGGGAGAAACTTTTCGTCACTCATCCAAGTGACTTTTTCAGTCTCAGCTGACTGCAGGTTTCCCCAAATCTTATAAACAGTAAATGACTGAAACCAGCCCACTGAAGGAACAATGGGCTGTGAGGTCAGTTCCTTAATCACAGTTATGCAAATTGCCATGACCATTGATCAACAATCACTGACCAAAACCCACTGATCAAAGAACACTGATCAATGGCCATGAGTACCATTCACGTTTGTACGTTTGTAGAGCATGTGGATTTTTTAAATTAATTGTGAATTAAATTCATTTGTAATTGCAGTATTTTTATCTGTAAATATATCTGCACACGATATTTACTTCTACATTTATTATATTGTTATGTAACTTTGTGTAAAACAGAGTCATGGTAACTAATTAATATTCACTGACCTTATTTAGCCTCTCAAAATATAACCTACTGTAACCTACTGAGGCCAAGCCCCACGAGCTGAAGGCTGCTTCCCTCACTTAGCTTTGACTTTCTGTCTGACAAAACAAAAGCATAATTTCAGATCATTTTCAGATCAAGTTGCAGCATGAGAGCAGACACCATGTATTTTGTCTGTGTACTAGACCACACTTAAACACTTAAAAGTCATGCTCAGTATCAAACTTGGCAGTTATATTTTATTGCTGACCACAAACTCAGTGCGTCTGTTTTGGAAAAAAGCAATGTGACACTTTGAGATTAACGGTTGACCACAGTGTGAACCCTTGAAAGCTTTGAAAGCTGCTTTTATTGTAACAGTATTCATACATATGTAAAACAGCAAGAAGATCAAACAAATTGGTTAAAGTTCAACTTCTAAATATCAGGCAGGTGTCTTTGCTTGTCTTTATATGTATTTATAACCACGTGGGAATGGCAACTACAGCTGTATCTGACTGAACAAAGAAAACCATTAACAGTTCATACACTTGTACATCAAACCCAGATGACAATCTACAATTTGATTAATAATAAAAACAATATGTGATAAAACTAGGTTACATGTTTGTTTTCATTCTCACACAAATGTGATTACGTCTTCAGACAACTCTCTCTGTGCAACCTGTAAGACACAGAAAAAGGTGGAGAAGAAAAAATTAGAAAGCATAGAAAAAAGTAGTATAATGGTGTGACAGAGGATTTCTTTAAATCACCCTGCCGTTCTTCAGCTGAGACGTCAGAGTCAGAAAACACACAAACACTGCAGAAGTTTTTCACTCGCGAGGGGCAGTCATGGAACGCACGAACTGCGAACCGCGACTGTCTGCGACCTTTATTTATACAAGATTGTCTGTATGTGTGTGTGTGTTGTGTGTGTGTGTGTGTGTGTGTGTTACATAGATAACATCACTTCAGTAGCGGGACTTCCCCTTTTCTACATCTGTATGTTCTCGTAAAAGCGCTGAGCTTGGTTTTCTTCTACATCTAAAAGTTCAGAACAACAGGATGCGATTAGTATCTGCAGAAGTTTAGCACACAGGTTTCTAGGCAAAAGGTCGTGTATAAATATGCTTAACTGATAAATATAAAGAATACATTTCATGTAACTGATCAAAACATAATTATCTTCTGACATGGTGCATTTTACAAACCAATAACTACTTCATAGAGTAGTTTCCAAAGAAGAACGTTCGGTGTAAAAAATCAGTTTTCTAGTGTCATGAAAATTAGTGTTTTTACATACACAAAACTGGGAGTGAGGGAATAAGTTGTATGTATGAAAAAGTACAGATATGCCATATATGAAGTTGTCTAACTTACCAATCCCAAACTTATAGATCTCTATTATCTCATAGACTGGGTTAATGGAGCACATAAGGCATCCCTGACTCCTGTCTTACCTACTGTATCATAGAATAGAAGGGATCCTCCGCTATGTGTTGGTAGATGCATGCTGAAGACATCTCTCTGCTGGTTGCTGCTTCTGCTTTGACAACAGATTAAAAAAATCAGTTGTTAGCCAAACATTTTAGTCTTTTAGATCAAATTACTGTTTCTGGTGTCTCAGTGCCATCATGGAAATTCCTTTGAATCATAACTAGTCTTACCTTGTGGTTGAGTGTCACTAAGGCCTAAGCTGTAGTAAATAGGTCCAGAGGGTGATGCAGCTTCATCTTGTATTGAAGAGGGACAGTGGGAGAGAGGGGAATAATAACCACTGCAATATTAGTGGTGCTTGCTTTCTGTTATTCAATGTATTCATTAAGCTTAATTGTTAGGAAAATCTGACAATCATGGTTAGAAAAGAAAATCTGTGTGACTCCTACATCACTGAATTAGCCAAGGTTTTACTGATGGAAAACTGACCTAACAAGAAATGTTTTATAAAATCTTTTAACATTGAATTTCTGCTGTTTGCCTGGTAATTCTACTTTGGCCAAAAGAATATCAGCTACTCTTAACAACTTCCTAGGTTTTGGTACTTTTCTTAACTAAGATATTATACTTTACAGTTTTGGTCTATTTGTTTTATATTTAATGTACAACATATACTCTAACAATATCAGACCGTTTTTTCAATGTATTTTATTTATTTATGTATTTTCTAATTTGTAACTACACCATCATATATTTCTTTGTTTTATGGGTCGTCAACTGTTAAAATTATTGTTTGGTTTCTGCATTTTTTTCTCCTGCTGTAGACAATTAATGCTTATTACTGAATATTATTGTTTAAAAGAGAAAGTAATTGGGTTCAATTTGAACCTTATTAAACCTTTATTGTTTGTGTTTATATTGTGGTGTTAGCTCTGGTGTAGTGTTCCCACTCATTGTGTTCTGCGTTTCCTCATCCTGTCATGTGCTCCTCCATGTTCTCTTTCTCCCTCCAAGCTGTCTCTGTTTACTTCCTGTTTTACTTTATAGGTCTATGGCTGTGTCCCAATTAAGAGACCGCAGGCTTGAAGTACGCATTTTGAGTGCAATTACGTCACCGCCACGCGACGACGGCTGTCCCAATTCAAAGTGTACTCCAAATGCATACTCCAAATGCGCCGTCAATTTCCCCAAATATCAAGCGTGGTCCGGTGCACGCTTCGTGGTCCCATATATCCCACAATTCCAAGCGCAGCGGTGGGTGTGGATAATTTTGCCGCAAAATACGGCAGAAGGGAGCGGCTGAAGAGTGAACTGTCAAAAGTAAGTACTGAATATTATGTCACTTAATTATGTGCGAATGTTTAATGAAGAACATTAAAACATTACTGTTGGTCACATGTCGGCAAAGTTATGTGACATTAGTGATGTTTGTACTTGCAGCTTTAACTTGGTTTTAAAGCCTCTACTTCTAAATATATATATAGTTGACCTTAATCTTACAGAGAATGTGATGATTTTGTGGATAATTAAAGTCAGTCATATATCCACAAACACAACAAGCTGAAAGTCAGTGATGCTGCTCGGTTTGCAGTCCTGAATATCACGGCACAAGCAGGATTCACTGCACTGTTAATGTTAGCTATGTTATATTGCTGCCTCTGTTCGGTGGTGTCGAGCCAAACGGACTTTAATGTGTGTTTGAACGAGCTGACGGTTCACTCGTTAAGCTGAAAGGAAGATGCTTTAATCACAGGATATGTCTGTGAAGGTTCTCAGTCATCCAGGTCATTGTAGTCTATGGAGCTTGGAAAGAAAAGCGTCTGGACTTCTTTAAAGAAGTCCAGACGCTTTTCTTTCCAAGCTCCTTAGACTTTAATCACAGGAGTCACACATGTGTCCACTGTACCATCTGGAACTCTTCTTGTTTAGCACTCGTAATAACACAAACACTAAATCCTCCTTCTCTTGTGCTGTTTTGTAGCAGTGTATACACCTGAGACTGTCACCTGTCTGTCTGTCCTGCACTCTCTCTCTGTTTCTTTCTCTCTGATTTTGTAATAAAGGTATGAACATGTATTTATAAGTTACACTTGTGTTTGAATCCTGCAGCTTATCACACATTTGATTTCCATGTGTGACGACTGCAAGTCTCCAGAGTGAGAGATGGAGAGAATAGACAGACTGTTCCCTGTTTGTGAAGGACTGCTAGAAAAGTTAAGAATAACTAATTGTCTGTCCTGAATCACTCTTATTAGGTAATGTTCAAATAATGTTATCATTCCAGTGTTTTCAGTGTGGGAGAAAGTACTCAGGGCCTTCAAGTTATACACTATGAAAGGCAGCAACAAGTTTAATATTCAGAAACCTAAAGTATGTATCAGCAGCAGAATGGACCTAAAATAAATGTTTGTTTCAGTTCTATGAAGCTTTGAGTATTTTGGATTAGTAGTACTGCTGTGTTTGTTGCATCATATTGCTGTAATTGTTTATATGCTTTATATATTCTGAGGTAAGTTGATCTATAGTGTTACATCATATTCTATAAGGATGTTATGTGTTTGTATATTTTCTGCCCAGTTTGACCCATTTAGCAGAAGTCAGCCTGTTTAAGGCTCTGATATCTATTCTGTATGACTTAAAGCAGTTATGACATGGTCTGATTTTCTCACCCAATAAAGGAATATTTAATTAATATATCAGTCTACTCTTCATTGTATCAGCAACAGTTTTCACAGCTCGTACATTTTGTTTTTACACATATATGTAAGCATTGAGCCAAATGTAATAGTAATTAGAGATGGCACGATACCACTTTTTTAAGTCCGATACCGATATCAATATCATAAATTTGGATATCTGCCGATACCGATATGAATCCGATATAGTGTGTTTTTTAACCAATAAAACTGTTTTTTTTTTATATCTTGCTGCATTTTGTATAAGTTCATACTCAAGTTTAAATAAACAACAACACTAAAGCTATTCTGTTATACCTGTATGTAAAAAATACACAGCACCCAAAATATTTTATAGTTCAGCAATACTGATCAATCTAATAAACTTAAACCTATACTCCATCCTTCCTATTCTGGTATTTTAAAGAGTACTTAGCACTTTAGTACTTTAATTTGATGCAACGTGAAAAAAATGCACATAAATAAATTATTTTTCAAGAAAAAATAAATAGATTCAACATCTTTCTTCTACAGAATTGCAGAATGCACAGATGGTACCTTCCCAAAGGAAAAAGTACTATAGCTTACTAGGGTAAATTAGACTTAACAGTTACTATATACAGTAATGTGCTTCTATGTATTTTACACAAGATTAAAACTTTGGGTGTAAGATTCAGATATTTATTTATTTATTAAAAGCTAGACATTTTAAATGAGAATAAGAAAGAAAAGTATGTCTTTGTGCCCCCTTTTCCCTGTTCATGCCCTATCGGCCCCCCTGGCTACACTTTGCTAGATCCGCCCCTGCACAGTTACCAGCCGTCAGCTGTGTAGAAAAGGATCCTGGTCTAGAAAGTAATATTAAATAAATTCTAACAACAGCTTATCAAGGTTAAACGTGCTGCTGTTGTTCAGCTGCTGTTTTCCTGTTTCTGGTGCAAAGTGGGCCAAAAACAAAGAAGAGAGACGGACTCGCGACAGAAAAGCCAATCAGCTGATCATTGATCAGTTTCATGATTGAAGTAGCAGCAGGAAGGGGAGGGAGAGAGAAGAGGCACTCGCTCCATATATCGGTTGTTAAGCTTAACGTGGGAATGCTTTACAAACATTCAGAGATGAACTTACACATTTGCTTTACTTCTCTCTGGGATAACTTTCTCGGAGATGAAATGCTGGTTTGCTAGCATGGCTACAAATACACACAGCCGCTCTATCACGTGAGTACACTGCTCCGATGCGCTACGGTTATGAGCCGAGTTACGTTGTCGCAAGTTTTGTAAGGTGCTTTTTTGATATTTAATGGATCGGATTACTTTTTTTATTTCTCGCCGATATCCGATCCAGTAATTTACGTCAATATCGGACCGATACCGATACGTAATATCGGATCGGTCCATCTCTAATAGTAATGCCAACATATTAAACAAACAATATTTGTCTCTTATGTATAATACATCTGTATATACACTGTCAAAGGTACTTGTCTTTGAGTGAAGATTTAAGGTGACAGGAAATATAAATAACTGCAACTTGAATCTTTGACCCAGAGTTCAAGCTCACTGCTGTAATATATCATAATAATCTGACAATACATATAATATTGGCCATATTATATTTACATTGCCACAGTGAGATGATTTTAGTCTCATGAACAACATCAGCTAATTGTTATTTACTAACTAATCTTGAAATGACTGTTCAGTACAGAAATGAAGCCCAACAATCATGTTTTACACTCCTGTGTTCTCAGCCTCAGATACTCAACTAATCAAAGTGATGTCATGACAAAAATGAATGACCAACAAAACATGTTTTCTCCTTCCTTTGTGTCAAACAATGCTGTATTTAACGTTTCTTGCGGTTAGTATCATGGTTGCTAGGCAACCTGAACAGCGCAACGAAGGCTAGTCCCATTTCACAAGCCTCTCACTTCTGCATTTCTCGTACTTATAGTATGCACCGTACGTAGTACGCGTCCTTCAAGCGTGCGGTCTCTTAATTGGGACACAGCCTGTGTCTCATGTTAATGTATTCTGCTCAGCTTGCTTGTCTCGTCAGTTCTGATTTCTCCCAGCTGTGTTTCCCTCCTGTTTCCTGTTCCCTGATTGCCCCTGTGAGTATATAAGCCCTGTGTTAACGCCTGTTGGTTGCTGGTTTGTCTTTGTTGTCTCTCTGCGTTTCAACCATATGTGTGTTTCAGGTAAGTTTTATTCATTTTCTCAGTTTAGGTTTCTCTTAGTTCCTCTGTATAAAGATTGACAGACCACGCGACTTTCGCGCATTGCATGCCGGGAACTTGTGGCAAAACAATCCAAGTACCGCATCAAATGCAAGCATTTGCAGCACCGCAAAACGTTCATTCTCTTTTTCTTTGCCCCCCAAAAAAGGAATGTACAAAAACTAAGGAGAACAATGCAGGTCCATACAAAGACAGACTTGATGAAAAGACAAAGAAAAGACACGACGAAAAAAATCAAAGGAGTGAAAGGGTCAGACCCTTACGAGCACACAGAGTGGACAAAAGACGTTAGCTTGCTGCCCAACTTTCACCACGATCATATTTATAATTATACGGTTCTTAGAGTGAGTGCATACACTCATGAAGTTTAGTAACTTCAGGTCACTGCAACAAGCCCAGGTACAGTTTACCGATGGATGGGTACAGGACCTTGAAATGCACCGTGTATAACGAAAGACCATCGTACGAACAAAGGTAAGTTTACCAGTCTCACAAATCGTCTTCATAAATACACATTTTTTAACCGTTTATTAATAGGACCTTTAAGCTCAACTGTAATTAATTAGTAGTGGAAATAATTTCTAGTACACATTACAGAAATGTAGCAGTGACAATAATATTGTATGCTGTAATCGCACTGGGCAATTAGTGATACAAAAAAACTGTTTTGTCCTGTGAATAAAAGTATGTTTTTGTCAACGTACCATGGTAGTAACAGAAGCGAAACGCAATATTGTGTCAGGACAATTCACTATTTATGCACAATAAACAAATGAGCATAGCGCGACAATTTCTGTTCAGCGCCAGAGTTGCTTGTAACCTATATCACCAATTATGTTAAGAAAAATGACGTATTAACTACAACAGAAGACTTGCCTTTGTGGAAATGCTTGGAGCAGACTAACATGTGAGCTGGAGTGTTCTGAGACATTATATTTGGTCTTCGAATGGCTGCAATCCAGACCATCCGTCGGCTCTTTGTTACTTCGGAAACATGGCTTGAACAATTTCTCTTCAACCACGTAATCCAATAAAAAAACGATCTCTTTACCCGTCGGCTTCCCGTGGCTGTCATGCGACCGGCTATTGCCGTTAATAATACAACAGCTTCTTGCCATTTTTTGTGTTTCTTTTAATCGCTGTGTAACTGATTTCAATTGAAAGCCTGCGTGCGCTAGTACCTCCTGCCATGGGTTCCCAGAATCCTTTGCGGTTTTACCCCTGAATGGCGTCACATTTTCAATCTCTATACCATTTTCCGTTCCTTCTGTATCCTGTTCACCTCACAAAATAAAGCGCATTCTCTGCATCAGCATTTGGGTCCTTACCAGAAACCCACACGTCTGCTGTCACAGCCATGAGACTATGTGGTTTTCATTTGAGGCGTACATTTTGGACGATCAAATTATCACTCGCATCTATACATTTATATATATTAAATATGCGTTTTAAAAAGGTACAGCTACAGACAACACCACATGAGAAAACAAAGGCTAAAATTTTCTGACAGATGTAATTTTGTGATACTGTTGCTCTGTAAAATACTTCTTGTCTTCCTGTTTTTTCTTACAAAAGCATATGTTGCTGTTGCTCCTCCTGCATCCACTGTTGCTGCCTCTAAAAAAAAAAAAAAAAAAAAAAAAAAAAAAAGTCAAACAGGCACAGATAGTTTCTCAGTTGTAGCCAGTTAGCTTATAGAGTTCACTTTTATTTAAAAACTTTGGATAATAAAATCTGACAATGCATCTGCCTGACAGACTATAATTTTGCAAATTTTATACTACTACTACCACCAATAATGTTTTCTTTACCCCTCTTCCAGTAACCTTTGGCAAAGTGATACAGTCCCACTGCCACCAACAGAGCACTGACTAAGATGGTGGCAACGATCCAAGGCGTGGCAGCAGAGGAGGAATGAGTCATGTCTGTTTAAAAGCACAGAAAGGTTTAAATGAGACAAGAATGGAACCATCACATTTAATAATTCAACTTCTTCAGTATGACATTTCAAAATATTACTAATCAACTTAAAAGCTTCTAAAACGCCATGGAAACATTGGCACACCTGCTTTAGTTGTTTAAATCTGTAACTTAGGTTTGCACACTGGAAACTTCTCAGTATTTCACAAACGCTAATACAAACAGATTTAACAGCTTTGCATTAAAAGCATCAGCTGTCATTCAGATCACCTTATTTTAAAACATCTGAGTGTCTCACCTGTGACTTTCAGCCAGCTTTCTAGTGATTCTCCAACTCCTGAGATGCTACACTTGTAAAGTCCTTCATCTGACTTGGAAACTCTGTGGATGGTCATGTTTCCTGTGGAGCTTTGATAGATAGGACGCCCATCTTGGTAGAAACCAGCTGTTAAGTTGGAGGAAGCAATTTTTTTTCTGCAGCTCAGAGTCACAGATTGTTCCATTAACACAGGGACAGCAGGACTCTCCAGGATCACAGGACCAGCTAAATGAGATGCATGGGATAATTACATACAGGAAATAAATGTAATTAAAATTTAGTACAACATATTGTTCTTTCTTCAGAAGTACCAGTGACAGAGAGGTTGATAATGTTGCTTCTTCTCCCTCCTTCATTCTCATACCAGTACTCTCCACTGTCTGCTGTATAAACATTTTTAATCGTGCAGGATGATCCTGTTGGTGTCCTCTTGTTAGTTTTACCACACGATTCTGCTTTCCCTTTGAATTTCTGCACAACTTCACAATAATTGACTCCTTCACAGTGAAATGTTACTGATTCATATTCAAAGAACTGCAATCTGTTTGGAACAACACGAAGAGAAACTGCATCTAAAACAAAGAAAAACAAAAGACTCACTTTAGGGTTTTACTACTAAAACTGGCATACTGCATTTAATCAGTGAACAAAAAAAATAAAACAATAGAAATTTCACAAAAAAATCAATGGTTTCCCCAATATTGCTTGCTTGTCAAAATGTGAACTAAAGCTGATATATATGATAAAACGCACCAACTTTCTGATCCTGTACACACAGCAGAATCATGATGGTCATCACTGAAGAGAGATACAAGAGCTACACAGTTGCTAAAACACATACTGTATAATTACTACATATAATAAAAGTAATACTAAAAATAGCAATATGTGATAAGTAGTCCACAAAAATAAAATTTAAGTTATCAAAGTAGGCTATTGGATTACAATGTAGAAATAGAGAAAGTACTCACACAGTCTGATGCAGAGAGCTCTGACCTCCATGTTGTCTTGATGTAGACGTAAGACTTAGCAATTGTGAGTCATGGTGTCTCTCTGCTATTAAAAGTATTTTAATATTAATTGAACAGCTTCAGGACTTAATGCAATAATCTAGTTTTAGTAAAGCTGTTCCCAAAGAAGCTGAGTGTCTTTTGTGTCAAGTCAAGCCTCACTGTTTCAGTTCACTGTCAGTGGGCGGAACAACAAACCAGTTCAGACTAATGCTGTGTTTGATGCAGCTTGTTGACTGGTTCCTGTTTCCTGTGCTCAGTTTGCTGAACTGTGCTGAGATATGTCACAAAAATAGTGAACATTTTAATCCTCTTTGAGGGTTAGACCAGGCACTCAGAAAATCACCAACATCACTGAAGCCACTTTCAGTCACAGGGCATTTAATGTTGCTATAGATAAATAGGTTACTCACTGAATGTCTTAATCATTTTCACTGTGTTACTCTTTTTGTTTGACTTTAACTTTACATTTCACTTAATTATGTTGGAGTGAAGAAATAACTGCAGTGTAGACTTTTGTCTTTCAATGAGCATTTTTATACTTCAGGTTTGTACTTTTGAGCACATATACTGGTGTATGACAGTATAACCGAAGATAAATGACTGAAATGTAACAATACAGCAGGTTTTGGAGAAATGTATTTAATTTATTGTGAACATTTACAAATTGCATTTTGTTGTAGAGCTGGGTGATCAAAATCCCTCACAGCCTTCTTTGATCTCAAGGTCAAATATATTTATTTAGCGCATCTCCAGACAGATGATGCTGCACAAAGTGCTTAACAATATGAAAATGCCATTAAAAATGGGGTCCAGAGTGCTAAAATGACATCTTCAGTTTTATTTTCGTTTAGCTTTAGAAAATTTAAAGACATCCACTTTTTGATGTCATCAAGGCAGCGTAATAAGAGCTGGGGATGGTCTGACCCTGCTTTTAAGGGCATATAAATCTGCAAATCATTAGCAAAACAGTGGAATGAAATAGTGTACTATACAAAGATGGAACCCAATGGCAACAAATACAATGCGAACAGGGTAGGACCCAAAATAGAGCCTTGAGGTACACCATTACTAAGAGAGGCTATTTTGGAGCTATGGGGGCCCATATTAACGTAAAAAGACCTTCCTGATAAATAGGACCAAAACCACTGGAAGGCAGATCCTTTTAGGCCAGCCGTGATAACAGGATGTCGTGGTCGACCGTGTCAGCAGTAGTGATGGTAAATTCGGTTCTTTTTACTGAATCGAGTTTTAATGAGTCACTCACCAAAGTGAATCGGGTTTCTTGAGTCATTTGAGTCACTGAGTCAGTTGACCAGACAGTGCAAAAATGCATATTTTCACTCAAACTAAATTCGTTTATCTTTTAATGTAAATCCTACTGCTAAGATGAATGATTGTAAAAGAAAACTATTTTCTTTAGAGCAAAAAAGAACAAAAAAATTCTAAAGGGAACATTTATTAATTTTTATTTTATTTGTATTTTCCTTAAATGTGTCAAATATATATTTTCTCATCTAAATGTCCACTGAGCTGTGAGCCAGGGGGCGATAAAGTGCCTTAACATTGGTTGCCAACCAAGAAGAAGAAGAAGCTGTGAGCCAGGAGGGAGGGGGTGAATCAGTGAGTGATTCGTAACAGGAAGGGAGGGGGTGAGTCAGTGAGTCAGTGATTCATTCAACTCGTTTGAGCTGTGAGCCAGAAGGGAGGGGGTGAGTGATTCGCCTTACGCTATGATTCAGCACAGCGAGGAGGTGAGTGATTCGTTCAAATCGTTTGAGCTGTGAGCCAGGAGGAAGGGGGTTAGTGAGTCTTGAGTGATTCGCTTTTGCTATGATTCAGCACAGCATAGGAAGGGGGTGAGTACCTCAAATGTACTGTTAGCATGCTAGCTGAGCGATGCTACTGTGAACCGAGGAGCTATTGTCTTCATGTGAGCTTCTACTCAGGGTTTTTTCTTCCAGCTCAGAGCAGGAATGTTTTTGTTAATAAACTGGCTGTTGTTTATTTCCCCACAATTTTAATTATAAGCTAGGTATATTTCTACTAATGGAATTAGTTTGCTAACAGCAACAGGGATGAGTCGGTGAGTCAGTTGGGTTTGTGAATCATGATTCACGAGTCAGTAAAGTGATTCTCGAGTATTGAACGATTCGTTCACAAATCGAACATCACTAGTCAGCAGAGGACAGCAGAGCTACCAGAGTCCAGGGTTAAAAGAATGTCATTAAAAACCCTTAGAAGTGCTGTCTCAGTGCTATGTAATGTTTTCAAATCAGATTGAAATTTTTCAGAGATCTTGCTAAAACCGAGGTGGGCCTGTAACTGTAAATAGACCACTTTCTTCAGGACTTTTGAGAGAAAAAGAGGCTTTGAGATTGGCCTGTAATTGGACAGAACAGTGTGGTCCAGGCTATGTTTTTTAAGAAAAGGCTGAACTGGGGGGAGACAATCAGATGGGTAGTGTGATGATCTTAGGTGTCGAACTACCGCAGACAAATCGTTAAGGGAGACAGAATCAAACTGCTCTAAAACAGATGAGCACAAAGGAAGAAGAGTAGGATCTGAGGCATCAGTCAACAAGACAAGAGACCTCATAGATAAAACCTTGTAGTCAAAAAATCTCAAAAAGTCATCACAAATACTTAGTGAAGTTATAGCTCCAGCATTATCACATAGACTAAGAAAACAATTATGGACATTAAAAAGTACCGGAGGCCTGTGACTGTTTACTGACACTAAGTTTGAAACAAACTATGTCTTAGCAGTTTTTACAGCTTTTTGGTAAGGGGAAAGACGAGCCCTTAAAATCTATAGAGAAACGTTCAACCTGTCCTTTTTCCATCTCCTTTCGGCATCTCCTAAGGGAGCGCGTATGTTGATTCAACCATAGCTCTGATAATGGCTTAGCGCGCACAGTCCTGAACAGAACAGTAGAGTCCAAAATATCAGTGCAGGCAGAATGAAGAATTTCGGAAAGGTCCTCAACACTTTTACAATTCGAGTTCATTATTCCAGGATCCATAAAGGCAGCCGAAAAAGCGGGCGCTGCTAGAGCATTAAGGGCTCGTTTTTTGCGCGCTGGCACGCACATCATTTAAAAAGTCCTTTAACGGAAGTTTAGAGTCACAGCAGACATGGATGTCAAAAACACCAAGGATTAAAAAATTGTCAAATTTAAGAACAATTCCAGCCATAAAATCTGAAAATTCTTTGATAAAATCCTTATTAAACTTGGGAGGACGGTATATAAGGGCAAACAACAAAGGGGCAGCAGAGTTCAGGTGTAACTCAAACAGCTGGAGTTCAAAACTAGAAAATGAATAGTGTTGTAATGTTTGATGGCAATGAAACCGAGTGTTGAACACTGTGGCTAAGCCTCCCCCCCTACCAGAGGACCGAGGGAGGCTGAAGAATGAGCAATTAGGAGGAACCACTTCCAAAAAAGCTACAGACTCACCAGGTTGAAGCTATGTTTCTGTCAGAAACAGAAAGTCCTGCTGTTGTGACTTTAGGAAGTCGTTTAATACAAACGTCTTGTTTGCTAAAGATCTTACATTTAGAGCCATTTGAAGGGCATAGATCCTAACATCTGAGGCACTGGCCCGGTTAAGCGAGCAAAGATTTCTGTGGTCCACACCACATCCACGGGTCTGAGGCCGCTTAGGGAAATAGAATGCTGAGAGCAGTGGATCAAGTGTCGTGGGAGTTCGAGGGACAACAGGGAGCATCAAACTAAAGATGCACTCTCATTGTCCTGTAGTTCCACGGGAAGCATGGAGAAGAGCCCTGACATTGATGAGTGTACCAGCCCGCTTTCCTTGTTTCCTATAGGCTGGAATATGGGGCTCAAAAAGTGGTGGAGGAGGTCCATGATCATCTCCTGTCGCTGTTTGTTTAAGAGCCAGAACATATGACGCTTTAATTTCTAAAAGTAGCTGGCGATTGTACACACGCAAACCAAGGGCATTTTGGGATAATATAGAAAGGGATAAGACTAGCGAAAGCCAAAGCAAAGCTAACAGATTTGACAAACGCAATATCGACAGATGTGTTGCCGTGCATACTGCTGGCATTTACATACAACAATAAAATTTATAGTTAGGAAGCTGGAAACATGAAGGCCCCAGCAGTATGCATCTCAAGTTAGCTGCACCATTAAAAGTACTGTATAAAAGCCAATTATTATTGATTATTTTTGTACGATCTACTGTACACTATAAAGTGCCTTGAGGCGACTGTTGTTGTGATTAGACGCTATATAAGTAAAATTGAATTGAATTAAAAAACAGAAAACCAAACAAAAAAACACCCGAAAGATTTAAAGTTATTTACTATCCAGCCCAACATATGGTTGCCTTGTATTGCACAAGCAATTACTTAAGTAATGATGAAATCTGTGTTTTATGTATTTATTATTTTGATCATATAAAATACAAGCAGATAAAACCGAGACACATATTAGTACATAGAAAATCATACGTCTCACTTGTGTCCACAAACACACCAGAAAGTATGTTATGAGACAAGAAGCAATACTGCGGTGAATTTGCAGAATTATGGTGGTTGACTTAAAAATTGTATTTTAATTTTGACCCTCTGGGGTCCGGGGTTTAATTTGTCGTTTTTGACTACTTTTGATTTTACCTCTATATTTCACCTTTAAAAACTGTTTATCTTGCCTTGTTTGGTATCATTATTTTCGGCACAACCTCAAATATCTGAAATTGGAGTTATTTTTTTTTCATTTTGACAGAGAAAAATTTAAAATCCGAGTAGAAAAAGTTATATTTTTTACAGTAAAAACCATAAACATGTTTAACGAATTATTTTCATAACTTGAAATGCAAATAGAAATTTTACATTTCTAAAAATGATGCACAGGTTTTGGAAACAACAAAGTTATATGGTACTATTTACCTAAAAATGCAGCCAAGGCCTCAGGCGTGCCACTCTAACAAATAGTTTATTTCCAGTGTAAGACAGAGGAGAACACCACAGGGATAAACCCTGCGGGTATGACAACATGAGGTGTATCACTCTTGTTTTCCTGTTTGTTTGACTGGTCGACTTGGTAAATTTTTCCACCAATAGGGAAGGGGTGTTTTTTCTTTTTCTTTTTTTCAATAGCAAATGGAGAGTGTTTGCTAGCGCTTTCCTTAGAAAATGCCATTTTTACCGTTTCTTCCTGCTGTAAACGCCACTGTTTTATTCAGAATAAAAATGCATGTGTTTTTGATCATAACTCTGGTTGTATAAAATTAATTTTAACTGGCATCATGAAGATGCTGCATGTCTCAGCTAAACATACTGCTGAACTTGCCAAGGAACCTAATCAACATTCAGAGAAACAGTAAGAGAAACTATCATAAACATACACAAATTATTTGCTATATCACAACATTTGAATGTGAACAGAAATATAGGAGCTGCACCCCATTAATTCTGTAAATGGTTAATAACATGAACAATTAATGCTTAATTTATTTATATATTGTATGTGTGCTTACAGTACAGCTACAAACCCCTACAGTACCTAAAAGGACTACAGCCTGTCTTGATTATCTCTGGTATGATACAAATGTGTTTTCAACATTCTGTAAATGATGAACTAAAGGTTCTGTCCTATTAGCTTTCAAATGTATGAATACTACAGCGATTAACTGAATGATTACTGCCTGCCAGGCATTAAATGAGCATAAACTTTAAAACATCCTGCCAAGTACACCTGGCAACTTGGTGTTTGCATATACAATGATAAATTGTATATGCAAACACACACAAAGTACACACAATCATTGTACAAACAATAAAGGTGATTTGAGCTGTCATTCGCATGGCCAGCAGCCATTATTCTGTATGTGACATGAGAACTTTTGTAAGTCAAATCATTCCATTTTCTTTTCCACAATTCAAACAAGGATGAAAGTAATGTGGTTAACATTTCACTTCAATCCAGAACCTTTATCAAAAGTTGAGATAATTATAAGAGGTGAGCATTTCTATGATTTCACATCTAGTAAAATAACAAGTGATGGACCCAACATGTATCTTATGATGACTTTTTCTGTTTCTCTGTACAGTGGTCCCTCGTTTATCATGGGAGTTCTGTTTCCGTTAAGTAGATAACTTTATTTTTTACAAATATTATAGATGTTTTAAGGCTGTAAAACCACTCACTACACGCTTTATACACTTTTCTCAGACAGGCATGAACATTTTCACATGTTTACACACTCTCAAAGTCCAAACCTTCATAGAAAAGAAAGTCTAGTATGATAGAATGAAACCAAAAACACCCGCGGTTGCCTTTAATGTTTGACGTTTCGTCAACATTGTTGTGTTTGTTGGGGAGAAAACTTACAAACATACAGTACAGCACTTCAGAGTCACACTGCTAGCGATCAAAGATTTATGTTAATTTGACAAGTACTCTGTACTGTACAGGAGACACGCCACAAGATTGATTGACAGTGGTCTACAGCCAATCAGGAGGCAGACCACAATGCGCTGCAAAAAAAAGAAAGAAAAGAAAACAGCATGCAAAATTGCACAAACAAATTCTGCGAAACACTGAAGCCACGAAAATTGAACAGTGTTATAGCGAGGGACCACTGTATACCATTTGGAAAGCTTTTACAAAATCTGATGTTGAACAACTCAATAACAAAAAAAAGCAACAAGTTACAGGGTTTGATTAAATCCTGTAACTGTCAGGTAGAACGTTTTGTCAGATAAGTTTACAAAGGGGCACCACCAGTTTATCTACACATATATATATATATATATATATATATATATATATATATATAGAGAGAGAGAGAGAGAGAGAGAGAGAGAGAGAGAGAGAGAGAGAGAGAGAGAGAGAGAGAGAGAGAGAGAGAGAGAGAGAGAGAGAGAGAGAGAGTTGAATCATTTAAATCTTGTTGTACTCAAATTCAATTCTTGTCTTCACTTGTTGATAAAACAGGAACATGACAGTTTTTCTGCTCTATGTAGATACAGCAGAGGTAACACCAAGCAGTTGGGCAAGTTAAACCAGATCAGATACGTCACCACTGAGCACAGGACAGTGCTGCTCACCAGGCGTGAGATGTTGAGAGCATTAAATAAAAGCACCCCAACAACCCATAGCCACACAACACAGGTTATAGCTGTGATGGTGTAGAAAGCTCTTAGCTTTGATTGGTCAACCGTCTCCTTTTCCCCGCCTCCTTCCCCTGGCCCTGGGCGAATCAGAACACAGAGTACAGAGAGGCTGCAGAAAGATACGATTATAACGGAGGCAGCCAATATGCAGAACAATGGGGCAGTTTGGTAGTTAGGAGGTAATAAGATTGTAACACATGTCAGTCCAATGCTCACCACCCAAACACAGCCAATGCAGATATTTCTGATCTTGACCCCACGGGCATTTCTTTGACTCATGTAGGTGATGGGGTGAACAACAGCCAGATAACGCTCTACACAGGTCAGGATGTGGAAAAATATCTCTCCATAATAAGCAATGTTACAAGCATATGATCCTACTGTCTCACTCACTAAGTGCTTAGTGTATGCACCACAAAACATGACCAAACATGCTAAGACCCAGATCAGCTCCATGGCAGCCATGTGGTAGGTGAAGATGTCAGAGTGGCTTGCTGTTTTAAAGGAGCGCTGCTGCTGCCATCTTTGGAGACCAATATAAAAGATGAAGGCAGAGAGAGCGAGGAGAAGGATGATTCTCACTGTATAGAAGGGAACCAATTTGGATGAATTTCCATTTGTGGAGCAGAAATAGTCCAAAAAGTAGTTGGAGGTGGAGTTAAGTGACATATCTGCAGTAGGTCTGAGAAAAAAACAAAACAATAATAGGGACAGAAGGGGAGGGACTGACAGTTCACAGTTACAATCCATCTTATCAAGAAAATGTACTTTAAGACAGTCATGGAGCAGTTAGTATAACTTTGGGAGCAAAAGTGGAAGTAATAACTGCTTCCTGAAATATTTTTAAAGGAATTTTACAGGACATTGAATCTTAATTGATAAGTGACTTTTTAATACAAAACCAAAATGAAAAAATTATTGACACTCAAAAAATTCTACCCACAAAGCTTCTGATAATAACATAGTGCTGATCATTATCGTCATTATCTACAATATCATTAAGTTGTGGATTTGTCCACACTGAAAAAATCTAATTAATCATTTCCTTATGAATAAATAAATAAATAAACAAATAATCTATGTTATTTTAGAATATTGACTCTCTATATAAATATAAGTATGTTCAAACATAAAATACATTGTATCCTATCATAAGAGACACAATGATATAAATCCTAATCAATATTCTTAGATTCACCTAATCAACAAACAAGTATTCACAAGATGTCTTATTTAATAATGGAAAACCAACTTAAAAACCTTTTTGCAGTGGATAACAGTTTTTTTGTTTACATTTCAAGTAATGTATAGTTAACATACATTAAGGTATTGAAAAGTCTTCATTGTCTGTGATGCCATTTGAAGGAATGAGTTCATTGCATATTGCCTTTTTTATTTAAAATTAGTTTTAAAAAGATAAATAACAGATTTAATATTCAAAGAAGGTATTCAAAAATTAAGTTGTCTTTATAATAAAAGACATTAAAAAGCACCTTTTTGGTTGAATTGTTTCCTCTGGTTTGTGTCTCCAAACTGATTGATTGCTCTTCACACTAAATGTGCACTGATGTGATGATGTTGAAAAGTTCACAGAGCAGCAGAATGATGTGAGCTTTTTGCATGACTCAGTAGGTGGCACTTACTTTAAATTACAGCAGCAAATTATTCTCTTGTCATGGTGTGTAGGAGCGCCTGGGAGTGTCCATCTGTGCCTGCTGGTCCTCTCTCCTCCCCTTTGGGGTGGAGCCTTCCACATCTCACCTGGACCTTGTTTGCATGCAATCAGCAGGAGAGCTCTTAAACCGTTAGTAGTCTACCATGCCTCAACAGTTCATTGTGTGCCACCTGGCAGTAACTTGGTTTCTGGTTTTCTTAAACTTTTGATCTTGTTTTTTCCTGTGTAACCTGCTTCTCTCCGTGTACAAAGGTTGATGTGGCTCATTCTGCTTGGAGTGTTTTCACCTACCTGTTCTCGTGATCCTTGGCTGCTTCTCCTGCCCGGTTGCCTGCCCCCGGCCTGCCTCGACTCCCCAGACCGCCCTCTCCTCAGAGCTCTCTGTATTGGGCCTATTAAATACGGGCAGTAACTCTCTTCACTTTTCCCTCCAGTTAGTAATTCCTTCTCTCAAGTTAATTATTGTTTCTCTGTCTCTTTGTAGACCCTCCAAAGTTCCTCCATCCCCGTTGGTTCCCCCTTATTATTTCCCACACCTGTCATCAACTTGCCCCTTCCTATTCCCGGTCCCAATCTTCCCCTTTTAATGTGGCACCTTGACTTAAGTAAAGTGTTTCGGAGCTGTTCACTAGTGAGTCTGCTTTTGAGTCCTTTGTCTGGGCAAACCGTTGGGTTAAGACAACTAGCATTTGCGACACAGAGCCAAATCGCAGGGTACATGTATATTATCTTAGCATATGGAAACTTCATGTAATTAAAACACAATTCTTCGTTTTTTTTACCCAAACCAAAACTAACAAGAATTTGTGTAATGAATGCCACTGGTTTTCATCCATCTATCCATCAATCCATCCATCCATCCATGGATGTGGCCGGGTCGCGGGGACAGCAGCCCAAACAGAGAAGCTCAGACCTCCCTCTCCCCAGCCACCTCCTCCAGCTTGTCCAGTGGAACACCAAGGCGTTCCCAGGCCAGCCGAGAGGTATAATCTCTCCAGCGTGTCCTGGGTCTGCCCCAGGGCCTCCTGCCAGTGGGACATGCCCAGAACACCTCACCCAGGAGGCATCCTTGTCTGATGGCCGAACCACCTCAACTGGCTCCTTTCGATGTGAAGGAGCAGTGGCTCTACTCTGAGCTCCTCCTAAATTAGAGGCTAGCCACCCTTTGGAGGAAGCCCATTTCCACTTCTTGTATTCTTTAGGTCACTACCCACAGCTCTTGACCATAGGTGAGGGTAGGGATGTAGATCGACTGGTAAATTGAGAGCTTCACTTTTACACTCAGCTCTCTCTTCATCACAACAAACTGGTATAGCATCCACATCACTGCAGCCGCAGCACCAATCCCTCTGTCGATCTCCCACTCCCTTCTCCCATCACTCATGAACAAGAGCCAGAGATACTTAAACTCCTTCACTTGTGGCAAGAACTCGTCCCTGACCCGGAGTGGGCATTCCACCCTTTTCCGCATTGTATCTGAGGTTCGACTAGTGGACGGACAGACTCTCCAGCACCCTGGCATAGACCTTCGTAGGGAGGCTGAGGAGTGTGATTCCCCTGTGTTTGGAACACACCCTCCGGTCCCCTTTCTTAAAGATGGGAACCATCACCCCGGTCTGCCAATCCAGGGTTACTGCCCCTGATTGCCATGCAACATTGTAGAGACGTGTCAACCAAGACAGCCCTTCAACATCCAGAGCCGTCAGGAACTCGGGGCAGACCTCATCCACCCCAGGGGCTCTGCCACCAAGGAGTTGTTTAACTGCCTCAGTGACCTCGCCCCCAGAGATTGGCGGGTCATCCCCTTCGTCCCCAGACTCTGCTTAGGTGGTGATCAGTTTACAGCTCAGCCCCTCTCTTTACCCGAATGTCCAGATCATATGACCTTAGGTCTGGTGATAGGATTACAAAATCGATCATCGACCTGCAGCCTAGAGCGTCCTGGTGCCACCTGCACTTATGGACACTCTTATGTGCAAACCACAGTTTGGCCATAACAAACACCATCTTTGAACATAAGTCCAATAACAAAACACTGCTCGGGTTCAGACTCGGGAGGCCAGTCCAAACCCCTCCACAACAATAACATATTTATCACATATTGTATATGTGACAGAAAGTAACACGCAGTTTGGACTTTTAATGTCTCTACCGTATTTTTTAATGTCTACGTTTCATTCACTCCATTACATCTGACAGTATTCAAATTGCCTGTGATCAAAAGCAGGTGTTCATTCAAATTAAGCAGTGTCAGGCAACCTGTGTAGTCCTAATCCTTTTTTATGTAAAAAAGAAAAGACAGAAAAACAATCTTTTTTTAGCGTTTTTTTTATTTATTTTTTTTTAACCAAAGTTATATTTCTATTACGTTCTGTAATTACGAAAAAATAAAAACACAGGCAGGTTATATGTCTAAGCAGAAGTCAGTTGCGTGATCACATCACTGTGTTAGAGAACGATGGACCTTCTGAAGCTGACACACATAGGTAATCTCACTATTGTGGGGAGGAATGAAAAGGCCAGGGTAATTTAAATTATTCCATCATTCTATTGCAATAATCATTAATTACATCATTACCAATTCACTGAATACACCATTCAAATTTACTGGTCATTCAGTGTAAACATCACCTGTTTGCGCTGTATTTGTGTGTTTAATGCTATCTTTCTGAGGGCTAATTTAAAGCATCTGTCAATTTCCATGGCACACGGCCCCTTAACAGGAAGTTTGGTTTGACTCTCTAATAAACTAAGTCTCTAGCAGCAGGTAATAGAATAGAACGGAATAAAATAGCATAGAATAAACCTTTATTATCCAACGAATGAGAAATTTGAGTGTTACACGGCTCTTATAGCAAGGGCAATATAAAATATAGAAGGAAGACACAAAGTGGTCCTATATACTTAAGCAACTGAAGTTCATATTGTACAGATAACAATGTACATAAATATGTATAAAAATTGTACAGAGAAACATATAAAATTATGAAGAGATAAGTATAAAATGTACCCTGATTCCACTGTTAAGACAAACAGCCTCTTTAATATTCTTTAAAATTCAAAGAAACCATCAATAAATCTTAACAACTACATAAAAACAAATGTACAATCATTCAAACAAACCCTTTAGCACCCTGGCAAACAGTCTACGCCCCATTAGTTGAATATATGAAATACAACCACTGAATAAATGCAACACTCTGAGAAGAAATAAATAAGGTTAAAAATGACAACCTCATTTTGTTTGTACTGAAAAAAGGTTGATGGAGTCATGATTGTGTGGCAACTGGAATTTTCTTGTTTAAATACTAACAGTGTTGATTATATCTTCCTTCCAAAATGCATATGTTCTTGGTGAGTAAAAAATGAAAACACAAACACATATGGAATGTACATATAATAATTCCATTTTAGTAGCAGTCTGCTGACTTGTAGTTCAACATGGTAAAAATTACAGTACGTTTTTGCAACATACAACAGTTGTTTTTTGGGTTTTTTTGGTTTGTTTGTATTCATATCTTTTATTGTGTATTTAGAGACCTGGTATAATTTATTTGGCTTCCAAAACAATAACAATCATTTTTATACATTATATAGTGAAAGATATGAGATACAGTCCTACTTCCCAGTCACAACCGTGCATAATTAAAAACATATGACTATTTTTAGTTCTCAATCATCAAATAAACTTTTTAGTAAGTTAACAGTGTAATACAGTGTAAATTTCTCCTTAAAAAATCTGCCTAAAAAGATGCAATGACGCAATAATATATTCCATGCTTTTGTGCAAAGTATGGATTAGAATAAAGAACAACTACCTTGTCTGTCGTCAAGTTATCATTAATCTTACATGTCCAAACTCACTGATTGCTGTTAACTGCAAATGTGCACGCGTGCTTGTGTGTTAAATGATACTGTGAACAATATCGGGCCAAAAAGGATGTTTTCTCAGATCTTTCTATGCACGGAGAAAATGACTGACTGACTTTTTTTGGAAATCAAATCAGTGATGATCATGGATCCTTTATGTGGGAAAAAATAAAAGAATAAAAAAGTCATATCAAAGCTTGAATCAAAGATGCAGTAGATAAACACCAAAAACAGAGTTTAATTCGCTTAGGTTTCATATTATTCCATCAGAGAATCAGCAAAGTAAAGCTGGAACTGTTAATGAAGTGTGAAAAAACAGTAATCACTGTTTATTATAAATGCCCTTTTAGACTGAGCTCTGAGTAATACTGACTCATTTCCATATTACTTGCTGTGGTTGAGCCTATCAGTCCATTACCTTTGACAATATTCAAATCTACTGCAAAGAAAAAACAGGTGTTAATTCAAGTGAAGCAGAGTCTTGCAGACAGTGTGTACAGAGAGCACTTAATTCTTACTTGCATGATTTATGATTTAAAGTGTCATGACCACAGTAAGGAGTAGTATATTCTATGTGCTGCATTCAGTCAGTTTTTCTGAGTCAAAAAACACTGGATTCACAAATTGTGTATTATATAAAATTATATAAAATTTTAAAGGCTTCTATCATCATCATCCACAGTTCATAATATCATCAAAACATTCCAAGAATCTGGAGAAATCTCTGTACGCAAGAGAGAAAGGAAGGGTTCTGTCTTAAAAAGCACTACAGGAAAAAATCCAAAAATCACTGTTTGTGAGCTCAGTCTCATATCTTTATAAATATTTGTAAGAGTACATCTGTTAGTCTGCCTGTGTACTTTATCTTACATTGTAAAGCACCTTGAGGCACCTGTTGTGATTTGGCCCTAAATGAATACAACTGATTTGATTTGAATTGAATTTACTCTTCTTTGTTTTGCTACATGGGTTTATTTCCCCTTTGAATGTACACACAACTTCACAATGAATGACACCCTTACAGTAAAATCCTTCAAATTCATAGTTAAAAAACTGCAATCTGCCTCAACTGATTCAAAAGGACACTGCATCTGAGAAAGAAAGTAAAGAAAATACTAATTTTATACTTTTACTGCTAAAATTGAACAATAACAAAAATACTTAGGTGGATCTTAGATGTCATAGGAATAGGAAGTTTTGAGGCAGAAGAGGCAGAAGAAGAGCCAAAATCTCCATGGTGCCAGAGTAAATATTGTTCAGAAGGAGACTCATTGACTCTGTGTAAAAAAAATAAATAAATAAATAAAAAAGGAATACGATAAGTGTAATCATATCACCAGACCTAAGGCCATATGTTTTGGACACTTGGGTAAAAAGAGGGGCTGAGCTGTCAACTGATCACCACCTGGTGGTGAGTTGGTTTAGGTGGTGGGGGACAGACCTGGCGTGCCTAAACATACAGCGAGGGTGTGCTGGGAACGCCTAGCAGAGGTCCCGGTCCACAAGATCTTCAACTCACACCTCCAGCAGATCTTCAACGGCATTCCGAGGGAGACTGGGGACATTGAGTCCAAATGGACTATGTTCACCATCTCCATTGCTGAAGCCGCTGCATTGAGCTGTGGCTGCAAGGTAGTTGGTGCCTGTAGTGGTGGTGCCACCAAGCTGCAGAAGGAGTCCTACTCGGCTTGGTTAGCCTGTGGGACTCCGGAGGCAGCTGATAGGTACCGACAGACCAAAGGGGACGTCGCGTGGGCAGTGGCTGAAGCAAAAACTTGGGTGTGGGAGGAGTTCAGAGGGGCCATGTAAAAAGACTTTTGGACTGCCTCGAAGCTATTCTGGCAAACCGTCTGGCTACTTAGGAGGGGAAAGCGGTGTTCTACTAGCACTGTGTATAGTGAGGGTGGAGTGCTGCTGGCGTCGACTGAGAAAATTGTCGGGCAGTGGAAGGAATACTTCGAGGACCTCCTTAATCCCACTGGCACGTCTTCCTTGGAGGAAGCAGAGTCTGGGGATGAAATGGATGATCCATCAATCTCTGGGCGTGAGGTCACTGAGGCAGTTAAACAACTCCTTGGTGGCAGAGCCCCTGAAGTGGATGAGGACTGCCCTCACTTCATGAAGACTCTGGATGTTGAAGGGCTGTCTTGGTTGACATGCCTCTACAATGTTGCGGCAGATCAGGGGCAGTACCCCTGGATTGGCAGACCGGGGTGGTGATTCCCATCTTTAATAAAGGGGACCGGAGGGTGTGTTCTAACTACAGGGCAATCACACTCCTCAGCCTACCTGGGAAAGTCTATGCCAGGGTGCTGGAGAGGAGAGTCTGTCCGTTAGTGGAACCTCAGATACAGGAGGAACAATGCGCTTTTCGTCTTGGTCGTGGAACACTGGACCAGCTCTTCATCCTCTAAAGGATACTTGAGGGTGCATGGGAGTTTGCCCAACCAGTCTACATGTGTTTTGTGGACTTGGAGAAGGCATTTGACTGTGTCCCTCGGGGGGTCATGTGGGGGGTGCTCCAGGAATACGGGGTGTCTGGCCCATTGCTACAGGCCATTCAGTCCTTATACAACCATTGCAAGAGCTTGGTCCGGATAACAGCAATAAGTCGGAGTCATTCCTGGTGGGTGATGGGCTCCGCCAAGGCTGCCCTTCATCACTGATTCTGTTCATAATTTTTATGGAGAGAATTTCTAGGCATAGCCAAATGGCGGAAGGCTTTCACTTTGGTGGCCTTAAGATCTCATCTATGCTTTTTGCAGATGATGTGGTCCTGTTGGCTTCATCAGGTGAGGGCCTCCAGCTCACGTTGGAACTGTTCGCAGCAGAGTGTGAAGCGGTGGGAATGAGAATCAGCACCTCCAAATCTGAGGCCATGGTCCTAAGCTGGAAAAGGGTGGAATGCCACTCCAGGTCAGGGAAAAATTTCCTGCCCCAAGTGGAGGAGTCTAAGTATCTCGGGGTCTTGTTCACAAGTGATGGGAGAAGGGAGCAGGAGATCGACAGACGGATTGGTGCTGCGGCTGCAGTGATGTGGATGCTGTACCGGTCTGTTGTGTTGAAGAAAGAGCTGAGTGTAAAAGTGAAACTCTCAATTTACCAGTTAATCTACGTCCCTACCCTCACCTATGGTCACGAGCTGTGGGTAGTGACCGAAAGAACGAGATCGCAGATACAAGCAGCAGAAATAGGCTTCCTCCGAAGGGTGGCTGGCCTGTCCCTTATAAATAGGGTGAGAAGTTTGGCCATTCGCGAGGGGCTCAGAGTAGAGCCACTACTCCTTCACATTTAAAGTGCCCAGTTGAGGTGGTTCAGCTATCTGACAAGGATGCCTCCTGGGCGCTTCATGGGTGAAGCGCCCAGGAGGCATGTCCCACCGGGAGGAGGCCCCGGGGCAGACCCAGGACATGGTGGAGAGATTATATCTCTCAGCTGGCCTGGGGACACCTTGGTGTTCCCCCGGACAAGCTGGAGGAGGTGGCTGGGGAGAGGGAGGTCTGGGCTTATCTACTTGGGCTGCTGCTCCCCGCGACCCACCAAACACAAAAACAGAAAACCTCCATATCAATGAGCAGATTTTTGATACTCACTAACTTTCTGATCATGTGCACAAAGCAGGATTACAAGAGTCATCACTGAAGAGACAAACATTACATTACAAAAAAAATGTATTTGATTCTTATAATTGCTTGCAAAGGGATTATTACATCTAATAACAGCTCCACAAAAACGTAGAAATTACTCTGAAAATAGTCTGAAACTTCAACAAATCTGCAGGTGTGACGCTATCATGTCAATATAAATATAAATAAAATCCAATGCATTATTATAGATGAAAATTTCAGAGGAATGTTTCCAGCACCTTGTTGAGTCTATGCCATGAAGAACTAAACTAGTTCTGGAGGGAAAATTGTGTCCAACTGGCTATGAACATTTTGCACTGTATAAATAGGCCAGTAAGTATAGTAAGTATTTAGTTTTCAGTTTGCAGTAATGACAGCAGGTATTCATTTCTGCTCAATTCTGCCATCTGCAGAGCGTCATGAAATATTGCAATTTTTTTTTTTTTACTTTGGGCAAAAAAGACTACATGCAGTTTTACATTGTGTACATGTGCCTGATACTGCCACTAAAACTTTAAAAATATGATATTTAATGTGATCTTTATCATGTGGTTAAAACGATAATGATTATGAATCAGTCAGTGTTCATCTTGTAATATTTAGTTTTCCAGTGAGTGCCTTTTTCTTTTACAAATCTTACAGATTCATTATTAGAAAAGATTGCTTGACTCTAAGGGACATGCTGCTAGCACGTTGGCTATGAGCTAAACAAGTGAATATTGTGAATATAATTAGTGAGTGAATCAACAGACAGTGTGCTTTGGATTAAGCACTTGAAGACTATACTATGAAATAACATCATCTCTAACCTTTTATTTAAATTGGATACACAGATAAGATACTCAGAAACACCACTGTGAGTCCCTTTGAACTGATGACCACATGTGTTCATTGGAGTCTAATTGTGCTACCTGCAGTGCATCATGTGACACTGCAACATTTATTTTTTTAAGGACAAAAAGGTTAACAGGTCATCACATATGCCTGATACTGCCAGTGCAACTTTTCAAAAATATGGGTTTATTGTGATTTGTGTCACATGATTAAAATAATTATGTTAAAAAATACTGCTTGATGTTTATTGGCCATTATTAAAGTCACTTATTCACACTTGTTCTGTTGTCTAAAAGAAAAGAGGAAATTGCAACAGAGTGTGTAAATGATGCATTTTTAAATTCATTTTCAGCAAACGTGGTGTCTGTGATCACACAGAGAAAGAGAGTGAAGACAGCAGTTGTCATTAGAGTGCATTTTTTTTTCATACATGATGTAATGTAATGCTATTTGTGTGTGTTGTTTTTCAGACTAAAAACAATGATTAATCGAAGCTTTAAAATACACACAGTTTAGTTGCTGGAAGAGTCACAGCATTTTAACAGCAACAAAAACAAAGTCTTTACAGTTTAGATTTAATGTATAAATGGAGAGTATTCATTCCACCTCATTTCATTTCTGTATTTTATGTATATGTTTAGGTTAGGTATTTATAGTTGGTTTACACAGCTTTGTGTATGTATGTGTAATGTATATATAGACACGTGTGTGTGTGTGTGTGTGTGTGTGTGTGTGTGTGTGTGTGTGTGTGTGTGTGATTCACATTGCTGTGCTTGAGAGCCACCATCTACCAGAACCAAATTTCTTGTATTTGTCTACGCATATACTTGGCCAATAAACATGATTCTGATTCTGATTCTGAGACAGTACTCACACAGTCTGATGCAGAGAGCTGTGATCATGATATCTTGCTCCAGACTTACCAACAAACTCTTCCTGGGTGGTGAATTTGAAACATCTCTAAATAGTTTTCAGAGAAGCAGAGCTGCTGTGAACGTAGGTCAAATGTGAGTGATTTAGTTGATTATCAGTTGTATTTTAAACTTCACTTTCTTCTGTTTGACTTATGTGAGAGATTGCTTGGTTATTCTTTTGCTTTCTTTCTCTAATTAAACAGTTCTTCCAAATTTTGTGATGATGCTTGTTGTAGACCCCATTAAACACACCAGTTTTAAACTGTAGATCGAAGTACCAAAAATCAGACACGCATAACTGTTTGTGGCCATGTCAGAATTCTTTGAATATATATATGAAAATAGTTGGTGATTTCTAACACAGACAATAAACGCAATGCTTTATGGTGGAAACTAAGTCACAGGACATGTGTATTCACAAACTCCCCACAGTGTCTCTTAATAGACAAGTAGCACCCACAGTGCAAAGTGGAAGTGTGAAAAATAAGAGAAATGACAGTGGAAATATTTACTTAGCTTATAACTTCTGCATTCACACAGTTTGATCAGATGTTGCTGCAGCATGAAACAAGACACCACTTATTTTGTCTGGGTACTGGACCACACTTCTGTTAGAGACATGCTCCCTGAATACACAAGCAATGTTCCCTCTAAGCTGCGCGCATGCGCAATTGCGCACTGCTGGCACAGTCTCTGCATACAGAAAATCTGCGTTGCGCACAAAAAAAAAATAAAAAAAAAACTAACCTGAATTGAAATTAAAATTAAAACTTTAACACTGCAAAACAGAATTGTTAGTCAGTAAGTGACTGGCTGCTCCTGTATTGGATTAGAATGATCCACCTTATCCCATAGTCTTGCCAATTCACAGTCGTATATACGCAGCTAATCAACATCGTTGACAGGCTATGACAGCGTCCTTATGTGCCGAGACCGGTGTTTCAGCTAGCAAAGCGGCGTGGCTGATGTGGAGTGAAGCCACGTTAATGACAACGTGTACAACCATTGGAGATGTGAGCAGGACAGACGGAACAATTGACGGAAAAAGTGTGAACTTTATACCAGTTTTTAAATTGTGTTGATAGGCCACGTAAAACCAGAGTTATGATAAAAACTATATGCCATGTTTGGTTTTCTTCCTGAATACTATTGTTGTTTATATTTACTGTGGGAAGAAATGGTAAAAACGGCGTTTTATAAAGAAACCGCTCGAAAGCACTCTCCGCCTGTGAGAAAAGCCAAAATTGTCGCGCTATGCTCCTTTGTTTATTGTGCATAAATAGTGAATTGTCCTGACACAATATTGCGTTTCGCATCTGTTATTACCACGGTACATTGACAAAAACATACACTTTTATTCACAGGATAAAACAGTTTTTTTGTATCACTAATTGCCCAGTACGATTACAGCATACAATATTATTGTCACTGCTACATTTATGTAATGCGTACTAGATAGTATTTCCACTACTAATTAATTACCGTTGACCTCAAAGGTCCTATCAATAAACGGTTAACGAATGTGTATTTATGAAGACGATTTGTGAGACTGGTAAACTTACCTTTGTTCGTATGATGGTCTTTCGTTCTACACGGTGCATTTCAAGGTCCTGTACCCATCTGTCAGTAAACTGTACCTGGGCTTGTTGCAGTGACCTGAAGTTACTAAACTTCATGAGTGTATGCACTCACTCCAAGAACCGTATAATTATAAATCTGAGCGTGGTGAAAGTTGGGCAGCACGCTGACATCTTTTGTCCACTCTGTGTGCTTGTAAGGGTCTGACCCTTTCACTCCTTTGATTTTTTTTCCTTGTTTCTTTTCTTTGACTTTTCATCAAGTCTGTCTTTGTATGGACCGGCATTGTTCTCCTTAGTTTTTGTACATTCCTTTTTTGGGGGGCAAAGAAAAAGCAAGAAGGTATTGGAACCGGAGAATGAACGTTTTGCGGTGCTGCAAATGCTTGCTTTGATTGTTTTGCCACTAGTACCTGTCATGCAACATGCGAAAGTCACGTGGCCTGTCAATCTCTATTGGTCGAAAAATGTACCGTGTCGACCAATCAAAACATGATATGGCAACATGGCATTTAGTTGTTTAGGAAGGGGGAAGTTTTAGGAGTGACGGCGGTGTTTTGAGATGTGAGAGATTTGCGACGTTTAGCGCAAATCTTGTGTAGTTAGTGTGTAGTGTAGTCAATAGTTTTGTTGAGTGTGTCAGAACAATGAGGCGACTGCTGAAAAACAGGTGTTACAGGAGTGATACATCTCCTGTTGTCAGGCCTGCAGGTATCACGCTGTTGTTCTCCCTTATCTCATAGTGGACAGAAATTATTTTTTGGAGTGGCACAAATAATTTGTGTGGCATCAAATTTGATGCAGAACACCTGGTTGTTCTGTAAATAGTTTGAAATGTTTATTTAAAAAACACCTTGGCTGCATTTTTAGGTAAACAGCTGCAAAAAACTTCTTCAAAAAAGTAACTGAGTTATGCAAACAACAGAGTTACAGGACTCTCTCCCAGACCACAAATCCATACTCATAATACAAGTCAGAGCTTTATATATAAAAAAAAGAAAGTTGTGTTTTCAAAATTGGAGTTCAAGTTATTTTTACTTCCAATAGTGTTAACATACTACACAGGTCATGAACAAGATTTTTTTTTTTAATTTCCACTGTAAGTGGGGTAAAGCAGTTAATTAAAAGTAGTCTAACATAAATGTAAATGCTGTAATTTGATTATTTTAATAAACCAACTTTGATGGATTAGATGCTGGCGTGACCACAGTGCACACATCTGCTGTTGCTCACAGTGGTCCAAGGGATCGCTCAGGGAGTTTTTGTGTTCTCTCAGACACATAAAAAATTAGATAGAACATTGCACAAGCCATAATAATTTATAGATGTGCAAATCAAGCTTAGCTCATAATGTACAGCTTGGTCAGTTACAAAGAACATGATAACTTACGCAGGATACACAAGAAGCAAAAATAAACAAGCTGTTTACAAACAAGAAGGAATATTTTTGACAAGAAACAAGTTTTGGAGTGATTACAGCTCACAAGCTCTATATATTCCATTCACATGTAACAGCATGTAAATGTGTATCATCCATTCATTTTTTCTTTATATAATTGCCTTGAGTTTTGCATATTATCTAAAGAATCATTTCCCCAAGTCTTACCTATTATATTATAAAATTGAAGTAATCCTCTGCTATAGGTTGGAAGATACCCACTGAAGACATCTCTGTGATGGTTCCTGCTCCTGCTTCGACAACAGGTATAAGAGCTGTATATCCATCCACCAATCGGAGCAGGGCTCTGGCACAGCTGAATTAACATAAACAGATGCATTGACTGCACAAAACAAACACATAAATGCAAGTTCGTAACACTGGGAAAAAACTAACAAAACAAACCTGGAGCCAAAAACAGAGATGCAGGGAGACACGGAGCGAAAACACCAGCTGATGCAGGGAGATCATGCAGACGAACCAGCAACAGGCAGGAGAACACAGAGGGCTTAAATACTGACAGCAGTAATCAAGGGATGGAAGACAGGAGGGGAACACACCTAGGAGTAACCAGAGCTGACGAGACAGGGGAAACGTACCCTAAACACACTGACATCAGACATGGACCTTCAAAGTAAAACAGGAAACTCACACATGCAAAGACAGACTCAGAGAGGCGGGCTTCACACAGAGACCTGACTACACTAGAGGGGATACACAGAAACAAAACGTAAGAATAAACAAAAGATGCATCAAGAAATCAAAGATTAACAATACAGAACAGAAAACACTGGGTCACAGACCCAGGACAGTGACAGCAGAGGTGGCTTTGGCTAATTTTTTCGAAAAAAAACGGCGCATGGCTGAAGCATGGTTCAAGGTTCAAGGTTCTTTATTTGTCACATGGGGGGGGGGGGAGGGGTAGCTTGGGGATAGAAGCTCCTCTTGCGTCTCTGATGATGCAGAACCTTCTACCAGATTGCAGAAGTTGTAGCAGTTTGTTGCCAGGATGGGACGGGTCCTTCAGTATCTGCGCTGCTCTAGTCCGGCATCTCCTGGTGTAGGTGTCCTGAAGCGGGGGGAGAGCAATCCTGCAGCAGCGTTCTGCTGTACGGATCACTCTCTGGAGAGCTTTTTGATCCTTAACACAGCTGTTCCCAAACCACGATGTGATGTTCTGTGTGAGGATGCTCTCCACAGCACCTGTATAGAAAATCCTGAGGATCTTTGGAGATACCCTGAACTTTCTCAGTTGTCGTAGGTGGTACAGGCGCTGCCTAGCCTTTTTGGTCTTGACCTGAATGTGGGAAGACCATGACAGGTCTGAGGAGATGTGGACACCAAGATACTTGAAGGACTGCACCCTCTCCACTGGAGCTCCATTAATGATAATGGGCTTGTCGTCTCTGTGCTGACTCCTTCTGAAGTCCACCACCAGCTCCTTGGTCTTGCCGACGTTCAGCTGGAGGTGATTGTCCTGGCACCATGATGCCAGATGCTTGACTTGTGACTTGTGGCCCCTCCATCTCGTTTCCTTTTGGAGTCTGCTATGACACACGTAGTCTGACTCTTGTCTCATGATTTCATGTTTTGTGACTATTGAGTGAATTACTGAGATTGCTCTAATATAGCTTAGTACTTCACAGTTCAGCTCTTGTTCATGGTGTCCCACAGTAATGTTCTATTGAATCTTGTTACTCCGAGTCTCTTGCTTGCCATAGTGTGGGTTAATTTCCAGTTTCTTAGTCCCCCTGAGTTTGTAGCATTGTGTTAGTGTATGGAGGGGGGTCAAACTCAATTGCACAGGGGGGCAAAACTCAAGGCACACTTTAGGTCGCAGGCCAAACAAGATAAACATTTATTGAACACACTAAAACAATGTTTTTTAAACATAAATATGAATAAAAACAGACAGGAATATTATTCCAGATTAAATAAACTTAAAAAAATAACCTTTAACTTTAAATATTTTGCTCTTCATAAAAATATATCCTGTTAAAATTATGCAAGTTAGAAATATGAACATGCTGCCAAAAACCCAGAAAAAATAAATGAAAGCACACACAAGGTTCGAGCCGCATGTAGACGGAGCTGGGGCATTGCTTCAGGAATGGAACTAATAAACTGTGCAGGCCATTCAGTGTCGTACTTTCCCTTGAGTGTATCATTACACTGCAGCTCCATCTGAATCTGCACAGGTTGGTTGGTTCAACATTACTTGGCAACAGGGAAAGTGAGGCAGGTTGCACTGGTGCATTTGTGACAGCTTCACTTGAAATGCCTTCACCGCATCATACATGCCATGTCCATGAACTGACAGATTTACTTGCTGAGCTCAAAAACTCGATTGAGAATTTTTATCCCAACTCAGCCAATGGACTGATTGATGGACAGCCGATGATAAGAAATGTCGGCAAACTCTGAATCTATTTCCCACATAAAAGACTGAAATTGACGGTGATTTAAACTTTTAGCTCAGATAAAATTTACGGTTTGCGTTACGGTGATCATTACATGCTCCATTTTTAGGACTTTACCACACAGCCTTTCCTGGTGTATGATGCAGTGATATGCTGTTAACAGTTCTCCTCCTGCATCTTTACTCGCATCCTGCTGAGTAGTCTGCTTTTTTCACCGCACAACACCGGGGCTCCATCTGTTGTTTGTCCAACAAGTTTGTCCCAGGGCAGTTTCATGTCGGTTACACTTTGACACACGTTTTAAAAATGTCTTTTCCTGTCGTTGTCCCGTGCATCGATTTAATTTCCAATATTTCCACTCCACGGATGAAGATGGCCAGCTGTGCAATGTCCATCATGTCTATACTTTCATCCACAGCAAGAGAGTATGCAAGAAAGTTTTTGCTTCTTTCACACAACTGTGTTCTTAAATCAGTGGCCATCTTACAAACCCGATCAGCAATCGTATTTCTCCTCAGGCTCACATTTGCCAAAATCTGTTTTGTCTGGACACAAGACGTCGCACAGCTTCATCATGCAGCTCTTCAGAGTGGTACCGGGCTGATTTGGCTGTCTCCTCTGCTACAATAAAACTTGCTTTCACAACAGCTTCACTTTGTGATTTGCTCTGGTGAAAAAAGTCTGCTGAAATGTCAGATTCTTCTTTAGCTCTTCTATGTTCTGTAGTCTCTGCTCCGCATTTAGGTTTTTCAGCTTATCCTGACGTTTTGTCTCGTAGTGCAGTCCTAAATTAAATTCTCTAATTACAGCCACATTAGCTCCACTAATAAGACACACGGGTTTACCAGCAATGTCTGTAAACATATATTCAGTCACCCACTGGCGCTGTAAGGCTCTGCTTTCAGAATCAACTTTTCTCTCCATCATTGTGAGCGGCTAGCTTCGCAATAGCAGAAGTTTGACTTGATTGACGCGGGAATGTTCCCAGTTAGCCTAGCGTTCGGCAAGGAGGCTTCAGCGCTGTATTATGGGATCTGTAGTTTGTATATTATTAGCGCCTCATATCGCCGGGCCATGCATAACAATAATAGTACATCTATACAAAATGATCTCGCGAGCCGGATATAAATGTACGCCGGGCCGGATGTGGCCCGCGGGCCTTGACTTTGACACATGTGGTGTATGGGTTTGAGCAATTCCAGAGATTAGATTTATTTGCCTCTCACCTTTAGTTCATATTTAGTGATTTTGCATTTTACAATTTTTCCCCTTGTGTATTATCCTTGCATGCCAAAATAAAATCTTGTTTTACACTGTTCCTCCGAGCCTCTGTGTGGTGTCTGCATCTGAGTCCTCTTCCTTGTGTTGGCTGCCCGGTCGTAACAGAACCTGAAGTTGTCTGATGCTCATGCTGATGAATTTGGCCACACCGACACATATTTCCTTCCAATTTGGTTTTCTACTTGTTTTCTAGCTTTTTTAGTTAATTAACTGATTATAATTCTCAAATTTTGCCACCTAATTCATTATTTCCAAAGATATGCACATGGCACAGTAACAGTATCTTTAGTAGTAGCTAAGGACCTGACGGTTAATGTTTACTTTGTCTCTCTGAGGTTTACTGATAGAAACCTTTGCAGAGAGAACAACACAGTATGAACAGTCTTCTCACAGGTACTGATAAAGAAACAAATATAGAATTTCTCTTAATTCTGCTTCAGTTTGTTTTCTGTAATCTTGAACTTCACATTTTAAGTTTGCAGATGGTGAACTTAAGTTGCCAGAATGTAATTTTCCTGCAAAAATACAGGCTGTGTACCTGTGTTAGGGTTTTAACTGAGGAAGCTCAACAAAGCCAGTCCTTCTTTGTATTAGCTGACTTGACAAAACCAACAAACCCAGGTGAGAGATAAAGGGTATCACAACAGTGGTTAACTGTTTTCTCTTATTTTGATCCAATACAGGAGACATTAAAGTCACTTTAGAAAAATGTATTTTAATAATTCAAGGTTATTGGCAATAACCTACAAATATGACTGATCGGTGTTCTAGTTTGAGCCCTGCTAGCTCAATCAACAAAATGCAAAACAGCACCAAGTTTTCTAGGTGCACTTGCACACAGTTTTTGAAGTACCTCGGCTGGTAGATTGTTCTAAACATTTTGGAGAACTAAGCACAGATCTTCTGTGGATGTAGGCTTCCTCACATCCTTCTCTCTCTTCATGTAATCCCAGACAAACTTGATGATGTGCTCTGTGGGGGCTGTACAATCACTTCCAATACTTAATAAAAATACATCAAAATTAAAACAGCCCTATATTTAAAACAAGACAAAACGGCATAGAATCAAATAATAATAAACAAACAAACAAACAAACAAACAAACAAACAAACAAACAAACAAACAGAAGAGGCCTGTCTTATCTCTAAAGGCAGATTGATCCACAGTTTTGGTGCTGCTACAGCACAAGCACAATCTCCTCTAAGTTTATGCTCAGTTCTGATTACATTAAGGGACAGTCATCAGCTGGCATCTAAATACACATTTAGGGCGACCAAAAAAAATCACCTCAGTCTTTTTGTCATTGAACAGATTTATCCAGAGGAGAGATGCATCAGTACAAACGATTTCATCCTTTTAACCTGAACTCTGTGAACGGCTGACTGTTCGATGTGCTAAAGAATAGAAAACATTATTTCCCATCAGGCCATGAGCAACATTCAGTCATGTAACACAGTAACACTTTTATTCTTTACATATTCAGCAGAGAGAGTTAGCTGTGTGCACTACTAAAAAAAGGGCGTTCCAATTCTCAGCACCGCTCCTCTCTTTTCCTGAGTCCTTAGCAATTCTCCTTCTCACGATGAGGTTTGCCTCGAGGCCAAGGAAAGAGTTTAGGGCAAGCCTCTTCAAATGGCGGCCCGCGGGCCACATGCGGCCCAGAGTCAACCTCCGAGTGGCCCTGCCCGTGGTCCTAGCAGAAACGCAGAGAAAACGAAAAAAAAAAAAAATAGAAATTCCTACAGCATAGTGTGGACTATAAATGCAACACTCCTAGTAGCCTAGCAATATTCCACCCACAATGCACCGTGTTGTAAACATATCAAGCTATCATCGTAATGTATGATATGACAACAGCATGTCTTTCTCAATCCACACGCGTAAAATTGACAATGAAAACCGTCGGTTTAACCCTGCCTGAACTGACAAGTACTTATTCATTTTACCGCAAAATCCAAATGCCAAACCAATGTGTTTAATTTGCAGTGAATGTGCTGCGGTACTTAAAGATTACAATTTACGAAGACACCACAATGACAAACACCAGACTTTCTGCAAAAACTTTCCAGAGGGATCTCAGGAGAGAGCTGCAAAAGTACGGAGTTTAATTGCATCTTACAACCGGAGTTGTACTACCATGGTGAGGTCATGTACAGCCCGAGAGAGCTGCAGCAGCTTCCCTTCATGTTTGCTGGATCTTGGCGAAGAAGAAAAGACCTTTCACAGTTTCTGAAAACGTGAAAGAGTGCATGCTGGCCGTGGTGGATAAGGTGATAAACGACAAAAAAATTAAAGTTAGTGTGACATCTGCTATTGAAAACATGCCCCTGTCAGACAGTTCAAATATTCGTAGGATTGAAGTTCTGGCTTCAGACGTGTTTGAAATGCTGTTAGATGACCTGAAGAAAACTGATGTAACGTCTATAGCAGTAGATGAGTCCACAGACAGAACTGATAATGCACAGTTGTGCATATATGTCTGGGTTTTTTTTATGGCAAATGCTTCAGAGAGGAACTGCTTGGTTTACTGCTACTAGAGGGACACACAATTGGCAAAATAATGTTTGAGAAGATTTCAGCTTTTTTCAAGGATAATGGTCTGGACATGAAGCGTGTCTGTATGCTAGTGACGGATGGGGCTCCATCCATGGCAGGAAAAGTGAGTGGTTTGGCAGCGCGGTGGTTGGCTGTTGCACCTCAGATGAGAACCTTACACTGCATTGTTCATCAGACTGTGTTGTGTGCAAAACTAAGCGCAGAGCTCAAAACGACAATGGACAGCGTGATGGCTACAATTAATTTTATTTGGTCAACATCAAACCTCCAGCACCGCTTATTCCGCATCCTGCTCTCAGAAATGTCTGCTGAGCACCATGACCTTCTATTGCACAATGATGTCAGGTGGCTGTCCAAAGGCAGAGCACTGGAGCATTTCTGTAATATCAAAGAGGAGATCACAGCTTTCCTCTGCAACAGCAGGCAAAAAAAAGCAGAAACATACTTGAATCGCGTAATGGACAACAACTTCATGGCCAGTGTCTGCTTTCTGACTGACATATTCAAACACATGAATGACCTCAATGTGGGACTACAAGGCAGAGGCAAAACTGTCACTGAATTTGTGGAACAGATGCATGCATTCCAAGTCAAGTTGAACCTTTTCGAAACTGACTTGAGCACAGGCCGGTTGCTGCATTTCCAACACTCCGCAAATGCATCTCATCACCAACACAAGTCACGGATGTGAGGATTGATTTCATTGCAAGGTGGAAAGAGAACTTTTCTGGTCGACTAGATGGACTTGCTTTACCCACACAGGTGATGAGTTTTTCCAGAGACCCATTTAGTGTTTCAACAGAAGGCGACTTGTCCATCAGAGCAAAGGAAGTGGTCCCTTCCACTGACGAGGGGAAGTTCATACTGGAACTTGTTGACATGCCGTCATCCTTAGCCATGGCACAGGATCTTCACACTAACGGACCTGCAAAGTTTTGGACTGATGTCAATACACACCAGTTCCCTAACGTTAAGAAAGTAGCAGTCGTCATCCTCAGTATGTTTGAGTCAACGTACACATGTGAATCAAGCTTTTCACACATGAACTCAATAAAAAGCAGCTCTCGTTGTTCACTGACAGACAACATGCTTCACCATTGCCTTTGGATTGCACTGACATCTCATGAGCCAACAGTTGCTGCAATTGTTCAGAAAAAAAATGTCACTTCTCCCATTAACAATGTCAGGGTAACTGTAGCCCACATTTCAACAAAATGTGGAATGTCTAACAAGCCATGCCTAATTACAGGGGTAGATATAAAACAAAACTGTATTACCTCAGAGTGCATTAGTAAATGTTGTATTCTTGTGTGTTACAGCTATGGGTTTGTGCACTGATAGCTTTGATAGGATTGACTGTTCTATTTTAATTGTGTTAAATGCACTTTAAGATGTGTCTGGGTTACATATATATTGAAAGGGAACTTTCAAAATGTTTTTGTTTTTTTTATATATCATGTGAAGAAGAAGTAGTGGAGAAGGATGGAGTTTTTGGTGTGCATTTGAGAGATGTCACCAGATTTAAAAGGGACAAATTGAATAAACATTACTTGTTTTTTAATACTTTTGTATTGGTTTTAAATTTATCATGATATGCTGCTTAATGGCTGCTAAAAAATATCTGGCCCAGATAAATTCCTTGTTTTGAAAATCTGGTCCAACCAACTTTTTAGTTGAATAGCCATGGTTTAGGGAAAGGAGATAGGGCTTTGGAGCGTGATGTCACTGGAGGTGGGCCACGCCCCCCTCCGCCATGACACTTGGCCAGACAAATTATACAGCTTCAGCTATGGTTCATACCTGTTGTGTGGTCGGTTGCAACGTTAGATCTCACGATCGTAAAGGCAACAAACTGGATAATGGGCTATCTTTTCATCGTTTTCCATCCTGGAGGCAACGTGAGGGATCCCATGTATCCGATATTACTAAACAAAGACGTCAGGCTTGTATTGCAGCGGTGAGACGAGCGGATCGAGTTCTGTGCAATACCCAGCTTTTTGTTGGTTTGGTTTCCGCATTTTCTTTCCGGTGAGTTCTAAATTAATTCATATCACTATTAAAATGCTTTTAGTGTTATTTTCAATGAGCTGAGGTCATAGATAATGAGATAAAACATGCTAATGTGTGATGCTGCAGAACCACATCATGTCATCATGTCCACTGAGTAGCTTATGATTTAGCATTATTGCAGGCAAACCAGCACATGAAATGGATGTAACAAAGCGCTAATTTTGAAATAACACCCCACGTGGTTACGTTGTGCAGCTGAACCACGTGACCACACAGCAACAAATCACAGCATAGCCGGGAAAAGGGGGGGGGAGCAAAGTGTGTGTGCAGGAGAGGAGTCGAGCAGAGAGAGATGCTTTTTTATGAAACGGGAGTAAAGTAGTGAACTTACAGGAACATATACCACTACCAACATTTGGATCGATATCTGCATCGATCTGCACAGCTTTGTCTCCTGGATCGTAGCTGAGATCAGCGTGAACCACGTGGGTCTGTGCTCCCTGATCTGTTTCCTGTGTTTGGAAAGAGTTCCAGCTTCATCAGTTTCTCTCGGTTTGTGGGCTCATCTAAAGGTAAGCACCGAGCTAACTTTAATGTGGGTTCAGTTTATGTTGAGTTTATCTCTGTTGAGAATAATAGATTGCTTGGTATACATTGGAGTTAGACAGACTGTAGAGTTCGTGATTGCTTGCAACATTATGAAATGGCGGTTGCTAGGGGGTAAGAATACATATAGAAAAATAGTCTTTGAATATGAACAAAAGGACGGGGTGCAGGGCAGGAGAACGACCAACCCCCACCCCCAGGACAGGAAGCCACAGGTACAAGCCTGGGGGAGGGCAACCCCAGGGTGAATAATAGAGAGAGAGTAGTGGAAGCCTACTGAGCAGGGGTGCCAAAGGGCTACCCCCGCCGCCCGTCCCCCTTACGCTATAAAGGTGTGTGTGAGGAATGGTCCTCAGATCAGCCTTTAGAATAGGACTTCATAGGATGATCTCCAGATGCATCTGTATTTTATTTGCTCCCAGCCAGGGGCGATTCTAGGATCAGACCATTAAAAAACACTCCCAAAACAGAATAAATTATTACAAAATATTAATAAAAACTATAAAAATGGAGGCCACTTTTCCTGTGGTAGAATGTATACAATGTATGAAAAAATCTTTAGTGCAGATACTAATTTTACTAATTTAATAATAATAATTTTGTGTTGTAAGATTTATGAGTTTCATGCTTTCATAGTGGTACTTGTGAGAGCTTGACATTTTTATCAGGTGGTACACACTGTAAAAAGTTTGAGAAACACTGATAAGTGTATGTGTGCTTTTGGAAAACATTTTAAGCTGCAGTACAGAATCTTTGAAACAAGCTCGCTAAAAAGACTTTTAAAATATAAACAGAGCGCTGTGCTTCTCTTTACAGCTCCTCACTTCACAAGGGCTCTGTTTGGCACTTTCTGATAGTGTGCAAATGTGGTGCATGTACTCTGGCAGTCATACAGACAACTAGATGGTCCAAAAGTTGGCCTACCTATTGGCTGAGGTTTTAATAGAGTTGTGGCTGAACCACATAAAATACAGGTCCTTCTAAAAAAAATAGCATATTGTGATAAAGTTCATTATTTCCTGTAATGTACTGATAAACATTAGACTTTCATATATTTTAGATTCATTACACACAACTGAAGTAGTTCAAGCCTTTCATTGTTTTAATATTGATGATTTTGGCATACATAACTCATGAAAACCCAAAATTCCTATCTCAAAAAATTAGCATATTTCATCCGACAAATAAAAGAAAAGTGTTTTTAATACAAAAAAAGTCAAACTTCAAATAATTATGTTCAGTTATGCACTCAATACTTGGTCGGGAATCCTTTTGCAGAAATGACTGCTTCAATGCGGCGTGGCATGGAGGCAATCAGCCTGTGGCACTGCTGAGGTGTTATGGAGGCCCAGGATGCTTCGATAGCGGCCTTAAGCTCATCCAGAGTGTTGGGTCTTGCGTCTCTCAACTTTCTCTTCACAATATCCCACAGATTCTCTATGGGGTTCAGGTCAGGAGAGTTGGCAGGCCAATTGAGCACAGTAATACCATGGTCAGTAAACCATTTACCAGTGGTTTTGGCACTGTGAGCAGGTGCCAGGTCGTGCTGAAAAATGAAATCTTCATCTCCATAAAGCTTTTCAGCAGATGGAAGCATGAAGTGCTCCAAAATCTCCTGATAGCTAGCTGCATTGACCCTGCCCTTGATAAAACACAGTGGACCAACACCGGCAGCTGACATGGCACCCCAGACCATCACTGACTGTGGGTACTTGACACTGGACTTCAGGCATTTTGGCATTTCCCTCTCCCCAGTCTTCCTCCAGACTCTGGCACCTTGATTTCCGAATGACATGCAAAAGTTGCTTTCATCCGAAAAAAGTACTTTGGACCACTGAGCAACAGTCCAGTGCTGCTTCTCTGTAGCCCAGGTCAGGCGCTTCTGCTGCTGTTTCTGGTTCAAAAGTGGCTTGACCTGGGGCATGCAGCACCTGTAGCCCATTTCCTGCACACGCCTGTACACAGTGGCTCTGGATGTTTCTACTCCAGACTCAGTCCACTTCTTCCACAGGTCCCCCAAGGTCTGGAATCGGTTCTTCTCCACAATCTTCCTCAGGGTCCAGTCACCTCTTCTCGTTGTGCAGCGTTTTCTGCCACACTTTTTCCTTCCCACAGACTTCCCACTGAGGTGCCTTGATACAGCACTCTGGGAACAGCCTATTCGTTCAGAAATTTATTTCTGTGTCTTACCCTCTTGCTTGAGGGTGTCAATGATGGCCTTCTGGACAGCAGTCAGGTCGGCAGTCTTACCCATGATTGCGGTTTTGAGTAATGAACCAGGCTGGGAGTTTTTAAAAGCCTCAGGAATCTAGTGCAGGTGTTAAGAGTTAATTCGTTGATTCAGATGGTTAGGTTAATAGCTCGTTTAGAGAACCTTTTCATGATATGCTAATTTTTTGAGACAGGAATTTTGGGTTTTCATGAGTTATGTATGCCCAAATCATCAATATTAAAACAATGAAAGGCTTGAACTACTTCAGTTGTGTGTAATGAATCTAAAATATATGAAAGTCTAATGTTTATCAGTACATTACAGGAAATAATGAACTTTAACACAATATGCTAATTTTTTGAGAAGGACCTGTATATCATTAATTTTAATCTCCCCAATCAGTGATAATGTTATGTTGGAATGTTGTTAAAGAGGGTCAAAAATGTTTCAACCCAGTTTGTTTTGCAGATTCTGTATAGCAGCTTTAATATAGGAAGGACACAACTTCCAGATTGTATGAGTAAAATTAGGTTTTGTCTCTTTGTCAGTTTAACAGTTTCTGTTTTGCCTGTCAGTTGTCTGTTTTCTTACCTGGTTCTTCCTGACCTTGTACTTTCTCCTCCCCTCTTTCCTCTCCCTCTTTGCACTGACAATCATACACAAATAGATTGTATTCAATTAGATGAAAATTTACATTAATATGGAAAAAGTTCTGCAAACAGGACAGTGGTAAGAACAGTAGGCTACGGACAATCTTAAGTTTTAGATTTTAAATAGGCTATATAAATTTCAATGGGAGTAACAGGACAGTCAGATGTGGCTGATTTTACTACAGAGTAGGACGGATTGTAGAGTAGCAAACATCGTCGGAAAAGACGATGTTTGACAACACTGCAGGTTACCTGGGTGTGATGTTTTTCTGCCTAAAAGAAACATGGTCTGAGTCCTGCCTAACTATATAAAGAGTAACTGAAGGTTAAATGCAGCTAACATGTCCTGTTTTAAGCCACACTCACACCTCCGCTCCGCTGCATCTCAGCCACCATCACTCTGGCTGAAGCACCCCCAAAAATGGGCCAATATCACCCCTGCTCCCAGCGCAAATGAAGACGTCTGATTTTGGAAGTAAAAGTCTCCGCCTGATTGCTACCATCAGAAAGAATCGTACTTCAACAGCTCCTGGATGAGGTCTTCTGCTGCTCTCCTCGGTATCTGTTCACAGTTTATTGTGAAGACGTTGAGAGAAGAGTGAGGCTGCGTCCACACTAGCCCGGATAGATTGGAAAACGGCGTTCTCTTCTGAAAACATTCCATGTCCACACTAGCATTTTCAGTCGTTTTCACAGCGTTGCACGTCCACATTGAAACGGCCGAAAACTCTTACGTGCCAGTACTACACATGCGCGAAACGCAAGAAGATTCAACCTGCCTCATTTCTGTCTGCTTCTTATTTACTTTCTGGTGTTCTGACAAACCATCCTACTTTGGCAAAACGTCCTACCGTAAGTAGTTTATGCACATTTCTGCTGTCACAGAGTAATTCCAGCACAAATTTTAGTAGGTATGACACTTTGCCACTTAACTTTGCCCATCAGAGTATGCTTTTAGCTCATATTCAAAATGCCAGGACAGTTTGCCACTTAATTTTACCCGTTAAAGTATGCTTGTAGGTAACATTCACAAAGGTATCATGGTTTGGCACTTAATTTTACCCATCAGAGTGTGTTTCTAGCTGTTATTGACAAAGGTAGGATGGTTCGCCACTGAATTTTAGCTGTTAAAGTATGCTTGTAGCTCACATTAACAAAGGTAGGATGGTTTGGCGCATGTGCAGAAACAACGGGTAGGATGGTATGTCAGGTAGGATGGATTCCCAGAACACCGGCTCTTTGAAACGTGGCAGCAAAATGTTGAGGAAAAGCATAGAGTTTTTTAAATGGACTAACAATGAGGTGGACTTGTTGCTGTGAGTAACACAAAAGTAAAACGTTGCAAAAGCGATTGAGAGTTAAATAATTTCAAGAAATCTGGAGCATGTACAGATATTAATCTTTAATAGGACTGTCAAAATTGAGAGCAAACAAAACAACTGCTGTGTAATGCCCTCCGCTATCTTAGTTTAATTGGTCACATTACTGCATCATAAGGTTAACATGCGTCATCGTTTTAGAAAGTTTCCGTTTTCGCTGTCCACACTGCAACGCAAATCCACCGTTTTCAGATGTATTCGTTTTCAAGAGCGTTTTCAAACCACTGCGCTTTCCATCAGCGAAAACGCCGTCTAAGTGTGCACCGGATGTCAAAGTGGAGAGAAAACGATGCATTTTCAAACAAAAACGCTTTAGTGTGGACATAGCCTCAGGCTACACTCACACTATTCAGCTGGTGTTTCCACTTCAATGTAGTCCACGTCTATTACATTAAATATGCTCTACAAGTGTCAGTCCCATACTAAACACACTAATCTGGCTAAGTGTTTTTGCTCTCCCACGAAACCATCTTCACCTGTGTCTCTTTCTTCTCTCTGTACTAAAACTACTTTAACACTCAGTGTCTTCCGTGTTGGGTGATTCTCTGTGTTCTTCCTTCTCTTCTTGCTTCAATCTCAGGGGTAGACTGCCCTGAGATATGTTTTTCCACAGACTAGGGGATTATTCTGCCCCTGCAGTTGAGATTTGAGACGGACAGATCCGATATTACGTATTGGTCCGATACTCACCTAAATTACTCGATCGGTTATCGAAAAGAAATACAAAATTTCACAAAAGCACTTCACAAAAACTTGCGATATAGCGTAGCCCAGCTCATAACCTTAGCACGTCGGAGCAGCATGCATCACGTGATAGAGCGGCTGTGGCGTAAGAGAGCTGTCGGTGGTCTGGTTTGGTCTGGTCATTTGGAGCCTCGCTACGAAATCAGCATTTCTTCTCTGAGAAAGCTGTCTCTCCCCCTCCCTCTCCTGTTGCTACTTCAATCATGAAACTGATCAATGATCAGCTGATTGGCTTTTCTGTCGTAGTCTTGGATCCTGGACCCGACCTCACACATGCAAAACCAGTGTGCTGTGCTGTGCAGTTTCTCAACAATGACGTGCATTTTTGGAGATATGTTCGGCAAATAAACAAAAACGTCGTATTGCCAGAAATGTCATCACTACAAACACTATGTCGAAAATCAAGCCTTTTATCATCACAGTCTCGGTCTGCCAATAAACAATGTTTTTATTTTTATCTTTTGTAAAGACAGCATCTGTGAGGATCTCCTGTTGCTACTTCAATCATGAAACTGATCAATGATCAGCTGATCGGCTGACTTTCATCCTAAATGACTTTTATATCTCGTCGGGACTGGATTTTATATTCCTGATGGAAACTTGGCTAGGACCAATGGTAGAGGTGGAGGGCTAGCTTCAGTATTTAAAAACGATTTTCACTGTCGGCAACTGCCACCTGTTTTAATATGCCAGCTTTGAAGGGCAGCTTTTGGAAATGAACTGCGCTCCATCAGCTGTCTGCGCAGTGGTTTATTGTCCACCGAAATGCGTTAAGGATTTTAATCTCAATTTTGCTGACTTACTGGGGAATCTTATGTTAGGATATGACTAGGGATGGGTACCGGTGTCCGGTGCCATGATGGCACCAGTTCTGACATGAACGGTAGTAACCAGACCGAAAAGCAGCGCACATTTCGGTGCTTTATTTCGGTGCTTTTTTTTCCTGAGCTGTGATACACTTTCGATTCTAGCCAATCATTTTACGTTTCCGAGGATAGTAGGCGGGGCCAGGTACGTACGTTCTTCTAGAGCAGAGCTACAGATTAAATACACCCAAGGCAAAGCGGACAAAAGTCTGGCTGTACTTCGCAGCAAAAGATGCAAACTCAGCAGCCTGCAACAAGTGCTTTAAGCTTATACTGTGATACTGTCAAAGGAGGTAACACCTCGAATCAGATGAAACACCTGGCGACGCATAGCGTTTTTTTTAAAAGCCGAGAAATGCGCCGCATTTGAAAGCTTGCTGCGAGACCTCACACCGAGCACATCTACTGCGGGTGTGGTGCCTGTTATCAGACCTGGAGTTAGCAACATCCCCCAAAAACCCGAAGAGTAGAGTCCTGGCCCCTAGCCCTGCTAGTGTAGCAGAAATGATGAGGATGATGATGGCAGCAGCATCAGCCGTTCTTCTCTGCGTGAGTAGCTTAATGTTGTTCGTGTGTAATTCACGTTGAGTACGCTAACCACATTATTACATTAATGCATGTAAGGTGAACTAGCAAACATGATCATAGCTACATGCGGCTGTCTTCTTGTTTGATGGCAGATACTCCCTTCACCCTGGCCAAAAAGGCTAAAATGACCAAAGAAAAAGTGGAAAACAGTTAAACATGAGAGGTTTTTGGACAAAGTTTGTGTTTTTTCCATTGTTTAAGCACTGCTTCCAGCCAAGAGTGATACCATATATGCCCTATAGCTGCAGAAAAGGCTAACATTGTTATCTTTTTTACAAAAGAAACAGCTGAACATGAGAGGTTTTTGGACCAATTTTGTGTTCTCCATTCTTTAAGCACCGGTTTGAGCACCGTTTAAGCACCGGCACCGTTTCAAAAGTACCGGTTTGGCACCGGTATCGGATAAAACCTAAACGATACCCATCCCTAGATATGACCGTGTTTTAATTGCTGGTGATTTTAACATCCATGTATGCTGTGAGACTGGACCACTAGTAAAAGATTTCCTTGCCCTTATTGACACTTTTACATGGCAAAACCCACCTCCTTAATACTAGATAAATGCACTTATTTTTGGTGAAGATTTGCTTAAAACAAGTGAAATTATCTGCCAGTGGGGTAAGTGTTTTTTTCTTATTAAGATTTCTTGAAATAAGAACAATATCTAGATTTAAATAAAGCTAAAAAAAAGTCTTTTACACTTATTCCAGGCAACAATTCAGAACATTGAAACTTAAAATATGCATTAACCACTTATTCTAGGGAACAATTAGATAGTTAAATCTTAAAATAAGCCTCACACACTTATTCCAGGCAACCAATCAAGGCAATTGAAACCTAAAATAAGCTTTGACCACTTGTTCTAAGCAAAATGTTGAAGAAATTAAATCTGAAAATAGGCATAAAACACTTATTCTAAGGAACAAATCAAGGCAAATAATCAAAAACCTAGTACTTTAAATCATTTTAAAGATACACTGCAAAAATTACCCATCTTAAAATAAGTTGAAAAATAATTGATTATAGTCTAAATCTTCTTAAATTTAGTGAAATAATCTGCCAGTGCAGTAAGATAATTACACTTGATAAGAATTCTCAAAATAAGAAAAATAAAGCCAAATGAAAGCAGGCAAAGTATACTGTGTACATGACCTTTATTGGAAACAAACTCTCCAAACAGTAACAAATATTTCAGTCAATCATAGTACACAAAAATTTAAAGACACATTGTAAGTGTAACATTGTTATTTTGTGTTCCTTTTAGGACTGCTAAACCAGTTAGCTACTCAACATATAAAATCTAATAAAAAGAGCATTTGCAATTTTAAACAGAATTTGCAGAACAGATGTGTTTAAAGAAAAAAGCACTGTATTACATTAATAAGAATAAAAAAAAGAATTCAAGTGTAAATTGCAACTTCAAAGCTATCAGGTCCACCCTTCCAACACAGACCTAAGTTACACTTTGTTCAAACAGCTCTACGTTTCAATAAAAATTTCTACAGCCTGCCATGACTTTTTTGTATGAGCCTGTGGTGTCTTGCTCATGGATTTTGTCCTTTAGCACTTCAGTCTGAATGACAGACAGAAGCGTTCTCACACATTTAGAATAGGTGAGATGCAGGGTGTAGTAGTATGCCATAAGATACAGCAAACCTTCTCCAAGGTCATCTGTGGCAAATGTGGTGATGGGAGTGGTTCCAACTGCAATAAGACAGCGGGACCCTTCAAAGAGCAGAACAGGGCTGACGCTGGATCTTCTGTTGGCAAAAGAAAAACAGAGACAAAATTGTACAATGTACGGAGAAACTCCAAAGCTATCAGGGTAGTTCAAATACTTAACCACAAGTATGTATTAGACTTAGACTTCACTTTATTGATCCCTTTGGGGTGCACCCTTGGGGTGATATATGAATGATGACAACCATAGATCAGATGCGCTACAGACCATATTAATGTTATTTTTCTTTAGATTGACAAATACTGTATAGAAATTCCCAAATATTCATGCCATTGAAAAATGTAATAAATTCTGCCTCATCACCGTTAGGATGTCTTTACTAGGGATGAGTATTGATGAGATTTTCACGATTCCGATTCCATTTTCGATTCTGTTTAACGATTCGATTCTTTATCGATTCTCTTATCGATTCTTTTTTTTTTTTAAAGGAGAACACTAAGGTTGATTAGCTTAGAACTTTGTTTTATATCTTCTCTTTGAACAAGATAGAAATTTAGGAGTAACATGGCCTTACAAACCCAACAGTGAGATCTTAAGAGATCCTTAAGAGATCCAGCCTATGGCTCTGTCACAGGGTTCCCGGGGAAAAAAATTGTAAATTTAAAATAATAAAATAAATATTCTTCTGTAGCAATAACAAAGTATAACTTAATTATTCTGTAGCAATTACACAAGAATATCCAGTAATGTCCCTGCCTACAATTAAACACGTTCACTTACCGAAAATCGAGGGCATCTGCTGTGGCATCTGTGGGTGCAAGCCTTTTACCACAAACTTAGTCACTGCTCGTCTGTCCTGGCCTGAAAGGAGACGCTGCCGGTAGACTGCAGCGAGAACTGCCAGCATCTGAGCCAGCCAGACTCTGTCTCTCTCATCATGGTCACCTAAATGCACAGTAATGGCAGGTTTTGTAATAAGGCAGATCGCGCTAACATAATATGCACTGTTAGTTGATTATTTACCTGCCGCATTAACGGGAGAGGACGTACAAACGTTACCGCTGCTTCTGGGTTGAGATTCACGAGTCCGGAGCGGAATTAACCCTGGAGAACCCATGGGGTCAAATTTGACCCCATGGTTTCCCTTGAAAACAAATGGGGTCGGCTCTGACCCCATGGGTTCTCCAGGGTTAAAAACATTCATTTAAGGTCATCGTGTGTTTTGTGAGCAAATGCTTTTGCATATTCGTAGTCTTTCCTCCCTTAAATGAAATATCTACTTTTTTTTATTATTTTTTTTATTTATATAGCGCCAAATCACAACAAAAGTCGCCTCAAGGCGCTTCATAGATACAGAGAAAAACCCAACAATCATATGACCCCTTATGAGCAAGCACTTTGGCGACAGTGGGAAGGAAAAACTCCCTTTTAACAGGAAGAAACCTCCGGCAGAACCAGGCTCAGGGAGGGGCGGCCATCTGCTGCGACCGGTTGGGGTGAGAGAAGGAAGACAGGATAAAGACATGCTGTGGAAGAGAGACAGAGGTTAATAACAGTTAATAACCACAATTATTACAAAATATAACGCTGAGTTTGGCTGGACCATAAGTCTTTCATTGCCGTGAAATGTTGTACTGCTTGTAATTCTGTCTCCAACATTTGAAAAATAGTTGCAGAACGGCACTGTGTAGCGTTTGTCTAGGGTTTTGATCATTTTCCTAAATCCCTCGTTTTGCACAGTGTTGATGGGAGCCATATCTTTAGCCAGGTGATAAGTGATAGCCTCCGTAATTTCTTTGTGCCTGCGGGAGTTTGACGGGTATATGGAAGCGCTGTATAAGGTTCCCGTTATTGATGTTTGGGTGGTTGACCGGGACGGATTTTCTCCTGTCACTTTCTTGGCCTTTACAGCTTCGTCATATTGCACTTCATGGTGACGTTTAAGGTGGTTATACAAATTCGTAGTGTTAGCTTGCGGTGCTGCTACTATGGCAAAACACAGCTTGCAAATGATATCTTTTTGACTCTCATCGTCTTCTTTGAAACCAAAAAACTTCCACACGGAGGAAGGAGAACCTTTTCTTGGAATTAATGTTACAGTGGGGTTGTCATTCTCACCGCCGTCAGCGAGCTTTTCCTCTACACTCATTGTGTATTCTCCCCTCAGGCAGTTTCTCTCATGTGCTCTCCGATGTTTTTTCCCTGCCAGCTGGCTTCTGTATCACGTGGTATAAGGCTCTGCCCTTGTCATTTGTTGAGCAGGAAGAGTGAGCGCTTGTTTTCATGCAGATTATGTCCCGGCTCAAAATGAATTAACAAAAAGCGAGCTGTTTAATGAGGCTGGTTTAAAAAAAAAAAAAAAAAAAAAAAGGTACAACAAAGGGCAAGGCAAACTGAAGTAAAACTAACATTAACCTAAACTGGAAGAACTAAACAAACAACATGAAAAACTTGGACATGAAATCTAGAAACATGCCATGGAAAACGTGGCGTGAACAACAGACGACCTGACAAAGAATGACCAGAAACACGCAGACTAAATACACACAATTGTGATTAGGGGAAGTGGAAACACATAACTTAATTCAGATTAGCCTTGACCGTCTTAGCAATCTTCTTTACATGCTTGTCAAATTTAAGATGTAAATCAAAAATTATTCCTAAAAACTTAAAATCTTTGACCTTCTTTATTTATTTGTTCCTTAACTGGATTTTAAACTCATCGTTTATCTGATCATCAGGAATAAGAAGCTAAGAATCTGTTAGTCTCACTCATTTAAACCCTCTGCTGCATTCTGTTCACCCCTGCTATGATTCAATCATCTTTCCTAATATAATATTAGTCCACTAGTTCATATATCGCTTCTCATCTTACTAAGTGAACAGAACAAGATGATAAAATCAGAAACACAGGCTAAAAATACCATCTGGTATTCATGAGCTTCATTGCATGTGTGTGTATGTGTTAGTAGGATTAAAACATTCTGTGCTTATGTATGTCGTTTTAATTACTTTACCCCTTTTTCTGAAACAAATCTGTTTACTACACCTTCTTGTTTCAGAAACATCTAAAGAAGAAAGTCTCTATTGTAGTCAGGCACAGCTAAATTCTGCTTGTGAGTTAACCTAGCCAACCACACTGTGTGTTGTTAACACCTTCAATATGGACCCCCTCGTGATGTGTGCCACTTCCTCTATGTCCTCTATTTCTACCACCATATGGAGAACCACAATAGCCACACACATCGAAATACACAATTCTTAGATGCTTAGATGATGAATTGTAGAATAAATTCTCCATTTGTAAAATAATTTTAGAATTCCACATTAACAAAGTGAGTTTCGAAATGTTTTTTAAACACCTCATTACCATCCTAGGTGAGCTAAGATGGTAATGAGGTGCTTGAAATGTTGTAGGTGGCTGAGTTTATACTGCCACCATTGAGACTGATCGGGACTTCATCTTTGTGGATCTATGAAAGTCCATATATACAGGGTGTAGTATCCCCTGGGTAAAGGCGATGATATGCAGGGGGGTCAGGGGTTTTTCCCCTTTCAAGTTCTTGTAGGCAACTGATGACTTTCTTTTTGTAGTTGCTTCTGGGGTTTCGCCTTGAAGCTTCATAGGTATTGTTGTCACTGAGGAGTTTGTTCATGTTTATTTATTCTGATTCTTTTTGTCAGGGATAAAGTACATATATATACTTTTTGTTTCCCAGCTGAGTAACAGGAGAAGAGGAGTCTGGTGGTGCAGCAGAGGAACAATTTCAGCCATTGAAAAACAATGACTTCAACACAAAAGGTGTGAAAAACATCACAGTTACACTGTTATTCAAACTGTGTGTACAGCTGGTTTGTTTTTAAAAACCCATTAACAGCAGCTTTATCTTTCCCATCCTGGGCTGCTCCATATATACAGAATCTACATTCACAAACAAAAACCACAGAAGTTACAAGAAAATACAAAGATCATATTTTGTCTACACACATTGAAACAACAATATCATCAGTTGAACTCAAATTTTTTTCTGAAGTAAAAGAGTTTCTCTGCTGATAAATATTTCTTCAACGATGTGTTTTTTGACATGTTTGATTCCACCAATGGAGGGAGTTTCAGTTTGTTCCACAACTGCATTTCACTCACTGCCTCTGTTTGTATCTCTGTCACTGCAGGACCAACATGGAGCAAGAAGTCAGCGCTCTCAGGAGGCCGACAAACCTCACAGAAGAAAGGGAGAGAAAACCTACAGCTGTGATGAGTGTGGAAAGGATTTTACCTGGGCGGAAGGCCTAAAAAAACACCAAGTCATCCACAGTGGATTTAAAGCTTACAGCTGTGACTTGTGTGGAAAGTCTTTTACCCAGGCTGGAAGCTTAAAAAAACACCAACTCATCCACAGTGGAGTTAAACCTTACAGCTGTGAGTTGTGTGGAAAGTCTTTTACCCGGGCTGGAAGCCTAAAAAGACACCAACTCATCCACAGTGGAGTTAAACCTTACAACTGTGACTTGTGTGGGAAGAATTTTACCCAGGCTGGACACTTAAAAACTCACCAACTCACCCACAGTGGAGTTAAACCTTACAGCTGTGATGAGTGTGGGAATGATTTTACCCGGGCTGGACACTTAAAAACTCACCAACTCATCCACAGTGGAGTTAAACCTTACAGCTGTGATGAGTGTGGGAAGGATTTTACCCGGGCTGGAAGCCTAAAAACACACCAAGTCATCCACAGTGGATTTAAAGCTTACAGCTGTGACTTGTGTGGAAAGTCTTTTACCCACGCTGGAAGCTTAAAAACACACCAACTCATCCACATTGGATTTAAAGCTTACAGCTGTGACTTGTGTGGAAAGTCTTTTACCCAGGCTGACAGCTTAAAAAGACACCAACTCATCCACAGTGGAGTTAAACCTTACAGCTGTGAGTTGTGTGGAAAGTCTTTTACCCGGGCTGGAAGCCTAAAAACACACCAAGTCATCCACAGTGGAGTTAAACCTTACAGCTGTGATGAGTGTGGGAAGGATTTTACCCAGGCGGAAGGCCTAAAAACACACCAAGTCATCCACAGTGGAGTTAAACCTTACAGCTGTGACTTGTGTGGAAAGTCTTTTACCCTGACTGGACACTTAAAAAGACACCAAGTCATCCACATTGGATTTAAAGCTTACAGCTGTGACTTGTGTGGAAAGTCTTTTACCCAGGCTGACAGCTTAAAAAGACACCAACTCATCCATAGTGGAGTTAAACCTTACAGCTGTGACTTGTGTGGAAAGTCTTTTACCCGGGCTGGAGACTTACAAAGACACCAACTCATCCACAGTGGATTTAAAGTGTACAACTGTGACTTGTGTGGAAAGTCTTTTACCCTGGCTGGAGACTTAAAAAGACACCAACTCATCCACAGTGGATTTAAAGCGTACAACTGTGACTTGTGTGGAAAGTCTTTTACCCATGCTGGAGACTTAAAAAGACACCAAATCATTCACAGTGGAGTTAAAGCTTACAGCTGTGACTTTTGTGGAAAGTCTTTTACCCGGGCTGGAGGCTTAAAAACACACCAACTCATCCACATTGGATTTAAAGCACACAGCTGTGAGTCATCAGCTGAAAAAACACCAACAGATCCACACCAGAAAGTAACTCTACAAGTGCAGTTACTGTGAGGATGTATTTATTTTTATCTTGTAATTTTAACCTGATTGTTTGGAACAAGTCTGATCAGTAAACTTATGGAGTTATACTGAATGAACTGTTCGGAAAAATGAAGACTCATTTTCTCTCAGTAAGCTGAGTGTTGTAATGTAAACAGACGTTGGCAGAGATGCTCTTTTTTTCAGGCGACGTTCAGGATAAAAATGTTGAAGGAATTCCCTGACTTATACAATGTCTTTGTTTAGAAGTGGAGCAAGGCACATGGATCCAGTTCTCAACCCTGTCGTCACTGTGGTGGTGGGAAAGAGTTTCTCTGTGACCTTTGTGGAAAAACCTCCACATATCAACGGGACCTAAAACCTCATCAACGTAGACACACTGGAGACAAAATGAACTACTGCAAAGAATGTGGGAGAGGCTTCCACACACCAAGTACATTAAAAATACATGACCTCTTCCACAGTGGGGTCAAAAAGCACATCTGTGACCAGTGTGGGTCATCCTTCACCACTGGACATGAGCTCAATGAAAAAGCATAAGGGAATCCACACAGGAGAGACACCATACAAATGCAGACACTGTGACAAAAGCTTCTCACAATCAGGTCATCGTAACAAACATGAACGTACACACGTGGAAGTGAACTTCAGCTGTGACCAGTGTGACAAGAGCTTTAGGAATCTCAGTTCATACTCCGAACACAAACGATTCCACACTGTAAATAAACTGTTTCACTGTTACCAATGTGCAAAAACATTCACTTCATTATGTGCTCTGTGCAAACATCAGCCTGATCATGCAGGACTGAAATCACTGGATCTCAATGAATCTGAAGAGAGAGAAAGATCCTCTTCTGGTTTCAGGATCTTCTTGAGATCAGGCTCCACAGAGTTCAGATGGAACCTCCTGTAAAGAGTGTCAGCTGATGTCACACTTGGATCTGATGAGGTAGCTCTGATTTCTGGACCTGCAGTGAATAATCCTGAATGTTACATTTAGGAAGCTACATGTATAGATATGTATATCAAGTTTATTGTTTTTTTTCCTTTGAGGGATTTTAATTCTCTAAAATGTTATCCCTGTTACATTTTATTCTTTGTTCCCTTAGGACACAGTAGTGCTTAGTAGTTGTATTCATTTTATGTGTTACATTTAAGTTAAATGTCAATCCTTCATTCATATTTAAACTTTTGCTGTGGTAATCCCTTCTCTTAAATCATTTTCTCCCAAAACTGCAATTTTTTTCACAGCAGTTGCCCTTAAAACTTCCAAAATGAACTAAATCTGTCCACCAGCTTTGAAACAACAACTGCTGTGACTTTATGTCCAGAAAAAAGAAACTCAAGCTAAACTGGTTTTGGGCTGTACTTCCATATAATGCCAGTTTGTACCAGAAGATGAAGCAGTGAGTCAGTGTAACCTTTATTTAATTGGGCAAAGAACACATTCGTATTCACAGTGGCAGCAAAGAAATGTTGAAAGTTAAAAAGAGCAGCACACATCAGGACCATTTTAAAGATCACAGGTGACTGCTTTTACTTAATTCAAATTCCTTCAAATTTTTGGCCCCTCCTTTCACTTTAGTGTATTTACTGTATCCTTGAAGTCCACATGTTGTTTTTTTAATGAATTCATTTTGATCCACATGTTCTGCAGCTGTTTTCCTGTTGATTTGAAGTTTGTATTATGAAATCCTGATAATGTTAAAGCGTTAGTTATATTTGATGAACTCTGTGTAAAGTTTGTCTTATTAAACAGTTTGGTGTGAAAAATGCCCGTGTGCAGGACTCTCATGGAGCACCACTTTGAAACGCAGCTGATTGGCAGATTCCCTGGTCTGCAGAGTCCAAAGACAAAAACGGCCTTCTCCACTCTGTATGGTTCGTACCAATTCGTCACACTTCCGTTTGCCTTGTTTAAAGCCCCGGCCATTTTTCAGCACCTGTCACGGACCCGGCTCTGGGGGACTCGGGCAGTCCGTGAGCAGTGGGGATTATTATTATTATTACCATTTGGGGTCTCTGTCGTCTACTGTTCTGTCCACATGTGTATGTAGAGTGTGTGTGCGCGTGTGTGTCTGCTTCTCTCTTTCCCCCCCCGGTCCTCAGGGCCGTTTACGGAAGTGCGCGCCGTGGGAAAGGCGTGACCTGGCGACTGTCGTCATCGGGAGTCCCTCCTCGCTGTTACCGGCTCACCTGCAGGTGATTACCTGATCAGCGGTTGGTAATCATCTCCCGGGCTAGACGGAGTTATTTAACCTGGACTCGTGGCGACAGTCGACGTGGGATTATTACTCCTGACTGGAGAGTCGAGCGGAGAAGTGAGTTGGGGAGCACACACACTAAGGGAGCTACAGCACGGGACGCACTGGGAGCAAGGGACGAGCACTATTGGCCAATTGCACTTTTGAGTAAATTGTTGGACTTGTCGGTTTCACTGTAAATAAAGTGCACTGTGGCATCGCAGAGTCCCGCGTTTTGGGTCCTACTTTCCTCATCCCCACGGTCTGCCACTCAGACCGTGACAGCACCTCCTGTATCGATAGCTGAGTCTTTACACTGCATAGGGTTTTGGAGTGTGATGTCACGGGGGTGGGCGTGGAAAGGATTTTGGCCTGATTCGCCATTTTCGGGGTCAAAACAAAGCGCAAGGAGCGAAGGCACACTCAACAGCCATGGTTCGTATTTGCTGTGTGGTCATTTGCAATGTTTGATCGCACAACGGGCAAGAGAATAAGCTTGAAAAGGTTTTGTCTTTTCATTCTTTCCCAACCTGGAAGCAACATGAGGCAGCTCGTGTATCGGATGTTACCAAACGAAGGCGTCTAGCCTGGATAGCAGCTGTGATATCCAGTTCTCTTCCATCTCCAAATATCTGTTTGTGCTTCAGACATTTTCATTCCGGTAAGTTCTGAATATGTTCATATCACTCTTTATAGCCTATTAGTTTTATTTCCGATGCGCTCTGAGGTCATAGCAAATTAGAACAAACATCCTACTGAGTGATTTTGCAGAACTACCTTCTATTTATAGACTTGCTAATTATTTGGCATTATTGCAGCAAACCAGCCTATGAAATGGATGAAACACATCGTGACTGGGTTCCAGCGCTACACAAGGGACCTGCTTCAAACATACCACCATGCCAATCAGATTACTTCTTCCATGTGAGGGTGAAGAGGTGACCCTTCAGGATAAGATGGTGAAGGTTTGCTGTGTTTGTTGAACAGTGTGGTAGTAAAACCAGGGAAAATGAAACTTGCTCCTGTTAAATATTCTTAAGCCTTGTGCTGTTTAAATAGCGGTAATTTTTCAAAAGATACAGTAATTAAAGTAATGTTAGTAGTGGGTGATATCATGTAAACACTGTCATGATTTTATGTAAACATTTTGTCTTTTATAAACTATAAATGACATGGATTCTACACTGTAACTGATGTGATGTTCTATAAAGTGGTTTTAATTAAAAAAAAAAAAATAGGCAAAAATTGTTTTGTTTCTTTATTCAACTTTTGAACAGTGGTACTCAGTCAGTACATATTCAGTAAATGCAAATTATTTACATGGCAGTGCACTTCAGGCATAAATCTAGACCCCTAGATAAAACATTATGGCATTATAGCAGTGACAACTCCTCCACAGTAGCAGGTGGGATTTTTCTTTTTTGAGGACGGCTCCTTTTACCTTTCAATACGGATGGTCTGTTTATGTTTTGATCAAGAGCCTTTTTTTGGGCAGCTGAAGAGGAGAAGTCTATCTTATGGCCAACCTCTGGCTGTATCTTGGTCACATTACCAGGCAAAACCCAGTATGCAGGTTCATCTGTAACAGTCCTTGTGCCACGGATCCGCACTTTTGCTTCTAGATTAAACAGAAGAGCAGCGACATGGGTGCAGGTCTCCACGACTCCGGCCATACAGGTGCAGTGGGCGGCTTCAACCTTTCCTGTGATGCTCACCATGACCCATGGCTGCAATGCTGTTCATTCAGTCTTTGAGAGTGCAGTATCTAAAACACACACAGACAAAGTTCATTTAAAGACAACAACTAATGAGCCAAGGCCGACATAAATGTGTTTTATCTACTTTATCATAAATGTAACAGTGTTTAGAAAGTTAGCACATGTAATTTTTCATTTTTTATGCATCCATCTATAGAACGCTGCATGTTATATTCTAAATCTGCCTGTTCTCTGTCAGAATACCGCCTACAGAAAGTGAACCTAAAGTATGTAATGCAAGGATGTAATCACTTGTAAGATGGAGAAAGCATAAAGTGACAATTATGAATCACTTAATATGATAAGGAGATTGTGCAGGTCATAAATCAATGTATAAAACTAAAGATGTATTTTTAGTGACACAGGATACAAACATGGAAGCAAGATGTAAAATTAGAATTATTTATAATAAATATGAATAAATTATTTCAATTTCTTTAACCATACAGAATAACTAAATCCTTCAGGACAATGTCACATCAATGCACTGAACTCTATGTTATCCCTCTAACAGCCTTCACATGTTCTCACTGTAATTTCCCCCTCATGAATGAATTTATGCTGCACTAATTTGAATGTTCGGGGCAGGGGCGATTTTAGGATCAGAGCTTTGGGGGTGCTGAGCATCCAGAGAGCTGCCCAGCCAGGCAAGATAAACTTTACACGTCACAATGAGACTTCTCCCCTGTCTCTGTCAGTCCCTGCATCCTTAAATGTCCCGAGTTCTCTCTGACTGTCTCCTTGGTGCATTTAAACCCCTGTTCCTCCCTGTCATCGTCGTCTGTTGTCTTCGTCTCTGTTATCAGTCATCATAATTTTACCATCTCTGTGCAAGTCTGCAAATTAAGATTCTTAAATTCATCAAGTCTCGGAGAGCTTGATGTTTTTGTCAGGTGGTACACACTGTAAAAAGTTAGAGAAACACTGATAAGTGTATGTGTGCTTTTGGAAAACATTTAAAGCTGCTGTACAGAATCTTTGAAACAAGCCGGCTTAAAACAGTTTTAGAATATAAACAGAGCACTCTGCTTCTCTTTACAGCTCCTCACTCCACCAGGGCTGTTTGGCACTTTCTGATACTGTACTGCGGCAGTCATACAGACAACTGGACGGTCCAAAGGTTGGCCTACCTATTACTGGCTGAGGTTTTAGTAGAGTTGTGGCTGAACCACATAAAACTATATCATTAATTTTAATCTCCCCAATCAATGATAATGTTATGTTGGAATGTTGTTAAAGACGGTCAAAAATGTTTCAACCCAGTTTGTTTTGCAGATTCTGTATAGCAGCTTTAATATAGGGAGAACACAACTTCCAGACTGTATGAGTAAAATCAGGTTTTTTTTTTTCTTTGTCAGTTTAACAGTTTCTGTTTTGCCTGTCACTGTTCCCTGTCTGTTTTCTTACCTGGTTCTTCTTGACCTTGTACTTTCTCCTCGCGTTCCCCTCTTTCCTCTCTCCCTCTTTGGACTGACAATCATACACAAATAGATTCAATTAAATGAAAATTTACATTAATATGAAAAAAATACTATTAAGATTGCTAACGAAAAGTCCTCTCTCAGTGCACTTTCAACCAAAAGGCAAATAACCAAACCACATGTACATCTAATAAAAGATATAAATATTGAAACACTGATTCAACATTATTCTTGTTTGACGGATCATTTGATCTTACACTTTTACCTGAATGTGGCTCCTTTTTTTTGAAAAAACATATCCATTATGAACCTGGCTGTCTCTCTGTACACAAACACACACACACACATTATAAGGTTAATGGGCATTCAGTCAGTTAGCTAGTTAGTATCCATTTCAAACAGGACAGTGGTAACAACAGCAGGCTACGGACAATTTTAAGTTTTAGATTTTAAATAGGCTGTATACATTTCAATGGGAGCAACGGGACGTTCAAATGTCGCTGATTTTACTACAGAGTAGGACGGATTGTAGGGTAGCAAACATAAGTTACTTTTTTGTTAGGGAGGATTTGTTTGTTGATGAGTGCAATGTTAAAATAAGTTCTTTAAAAAGCAAAAAAATAATTAATTAATATGAAGGCAGTATGAGCAGCGATCATATCAATGTTGAGGGATTGGCTGTGTTGGTTCAGTGAGAGTTATTTTTAAAGAAAACAATTTTCAATAGCAGTCAAAAACTAATGTGTACACTTATGTCTGCATTTTTGTTTTGTTAAATACGAAAAAAATACAAATAAAGCAGAAGTACTGCCATGTGTGTGGCCAGAGAGAGTACCAATGCGGTTATTTGGTAGTTCAATGAAAGGCTTCAGTTAAGAGTGAGAATCAGTGACATGCAGAGGTGCAAGGCAGCCCAGGCAGGGGATTTTTGCTTTTAGACTTTGCCACTCATTTTATTTCTCTATCTCATAAGAAAACTATTCAATCAGAAAGTTTTTTGTGGTGAATGAAATACAGTTACAGTTTCAAGCAGTTTCAGAACCACATCCAAAATTAAAGCAGTTTTCAAACCTTGAAAAAACAATATTCATACCTCTACAAACAGCAGCTGTGAATGAAAAGAACAAAGTTAGAGGTAAAAATGATTCTTTATAAAGATCACAACAGTGATGTGACATATGAACGATGATTTGTGCCCTGAACACAGTTCCAGCTGTGCTGCCTCCTTTTACTTTGACTTCCAGGTTGATCTGTTAAACTTAGGGAGAGGTCAGAAGTCAAATGTGATATGATATTTTAAATCTTTATACTTTAGAAATGTTGACATTGTAGAGCACACTTTTAAGAATATACTTTCTAAGTTTTAAGGCTTTTTGTGAATTTTCCACCAACAAATCATAAAGTTGAATTCGGTGGATGTAAGCCAGATTTTAATGGATTGTTATAATATGATCCCGCTCTACACCCTACAGAGTTTTATCATAATACTTTCAAAACTTTTAGAGCTGTTGTGTTTACAGACAGAATGAAATGCAAACGCTACCAAAAACATGAGCTCCTTGTTGAAGGTAATAAGAAACAGCTGAATCCATTTTGAGCTCTTCTTTGGTTTACACATGATCTCTACTGATCTAATAAAATATATGCAGTGAAAGTCAACTGTACCTGTGTTCATAATGCTCAGTGTGTACCTGATAAATAGACCAAGGAACACTAGAAACTGATCAGACAGGAATGTCAGGTTTGCAGTGACTCGTTAGATCCTGCTCAGCTCCAGTGACTCATTTCACTTCGACACAGTGATCCAAACTGTCACTGTCAGAGTCTGGAGTCTTCATCGGTAAGTCGTTCTCTTTTATTTTTTTGTTTGTTTGTTTTGTGTTTTGGTTTGTTTTGTGTTTGTTTTTGAGATAGGGAACAAGCAAACAAGAAGTTTGTAACAAAACACTCAAATTTGTTGTGAAAAACTATAGTGTTATTTTTGTGCCACTATTCTGAGCATGTAAAAAAAAATTGAGCGCACATAAAAAGAATTTGGAAGTACAAGTGTTGCATTTTCAGGAGAAATTTATTTTGAACGAAGAAAAGCTCAACTTGAGTCAACAAAATTCATTGCTGCGTGCAAAAAATGTATTTCAGTGTTTGCTATTATCCATATACACACACAATAACAGCCCCTCTCGCCAAGCTTTTGCATTTGCTCTTGCTCAGATCTCTGCTGACCTGCTTGCTGTGTGTCGCTCACACTCTCTACATTTCTGTCCCTGTGCGTTAAACTCTTTCTGTACACTGTTATATTTGTGCCAGAAAACCAACCAATTACAGACTTGGATGCAAAAAAAATCTGATTGGCAGTTTTGGTCTCCAATCAGCTTGCTAGCTACTGTAGCCAAACCCAGGCAAATATCCCAGAATGCATTTTGTCCAAAACTCAAACGAGGCGGAGGGATTTTTTTTCTACATGTTACTGAATAAACTCTGAATGAAGTCAGACTGTTGTTTGTCTGTCAAACTGTGAGCACATACAAGATGACAAACATCTGTCAGTTGTTAAAAGCTCCACAAAGCTCCAGATGTAGCAGCAAAGTGTGAGAAAAGCTGTATTTCTCTTTGTCTCATCGAGGTGACTTAAAAGAAACTCTGAGCTTTTAGTTTAAGTTATGTGCTTTACTTACGCTGCTATGAAGCAGGTTAATTTAAAAATAAAAGGTCATAGTCTAATCTGATCTGTGTTTCTGGTGAGGGTTTGATGGGTCACTTCCAGCCTTGGCTGAGACTTTGTGCTTTTCTTTAATGTATTTGCCAAATAGAGATAAAACGCTGACTGCAGCAGCAGGTTTCGCAAATTTTCTTTCTGTCAACACAGCTACATACTCACAGACTGCTGCTGATTTGTCTGCTGTTTACAGAGTAGGTGTAGTCAAGAACCACCAGGATATGGATGTGTGTGAAACAACTTTCAGATCAACATCTGATTTCTTATTGAGCACATTTATTATGTAAACTGCACCAACACTGAAAACTTCAAGAACAAAAGATAAACACAACAGAATGAAGTATGTATACATTTGTAACTGAAATATCCAGGCTTTGAATATGTGATGTATGTGTGTGTCTGGGAGAAAGAGATAAATGGATTGAGAGAGGATATCTTTCTCTGTGTGTGTGTGTGTGTGTGTGTGTGGTGTCGGTTGTGTATGAGAAAGTGTTTGTGAATCTGTAAACATGTACTGATCGATGTTGAAAAACGTCATCTTGGACAGATGTGTGTAATGTATGTTTGAAGAGGTGCTTCAGTATATGCATCTGGCTATCATCTGAAGGCAAATTCAAGCACATTAAACGGCATGTAGAAAGAGATGTTCTAGTGTTTCTCTTTCAAAAACACTAATATTTTAAATTGACAACTATGCTGTGAGTGATCTACAGCTCTTTCTCTCAGATAAGGAATGGTCATGGTGGTGAAGAATTTTAAAGTCCCAATGCAAATATACCTACGAACAATTTTACATCCTCATTAATTAATTTTATTTGATGGAATGGGTCATCCAATTCCTGAAATGTTGCTCTTAAATACATACACCAAGAACAGTCTATGCATTATAGAAATATATATTATATGAAGACTTCTAAACATAAACAGATCTGGGTTTTTTGTCTTCCTCTCTCTATTTTAACCTAACAGCTTGTTTTTATTACCCTACTAACTAACTAACTAATAAAACTACACCCCCAGTCTCATATCACTCCTTGTACACAGTTAATTATATTTGACACCTTTCACAGACAAAATCTTTTTGTTCACAACTCCTCAACACAGAATCCACAGCATGTAGCATGTTGAAGCGTATTCACAGCTTTGACTTCAATGGACAAATGAATCAAATTGAAGGTTTAACAAAATTCCAATCCGTCCTCACTTGTTATTGTGTAATAGAGGGCTGGGTTGAGAGTTGTTTTATTACAACCTACTTTTCTTTGAGCTGCGGTGACTGTTTTGAGCAGTTAAAGTGGTATGTACACTTTTATCCTAGAAGCTAAACTGTAACATTTTCCTTCTGTATTCATTTAGATTATTTACTTTGTTTCAGTTTTCTAGCAGGGGCGTATAATGCATAAAATCAAATGAATCACATTAGCATTAACAATTACATTAGGCACGAAGAGTGCTGTAAGCAATGAAATGTTTTGTAGTGAAGGAGTAAAAGTAACATAATTATTATCTCTGGATACTTGTGCATTCATAAATATTTAAAATGTGTATTTTCAATTACTGTTATTAGTTGCTGCTCAGAGAGCTTGAAATTTGAAATACAATCCTTATCTTCTATCAGCATTTAATACACAGTAAGTCTGTCTCATTGGAAAAATAAACTATAGAAAGCATGACCTATGTACAGGCACAGCTTATAGGATGAGTAGGACCTCATGGATATATTGAACTCAGTATTACTTGTGTGTCTTTTCTTTCTACTTTCAATCACTCTATTAATTTGATCTCTTTGTAAACAGTTAAAATAGAAGTTGCAATCAGACAATGAAAATGTGAAAGAGGGATAGTAAAACTGCCAATGTTTTATCACTGTTATAAAATAAAAACGTACATTTATGCTATATTTTATGGAAGGCCAGGACTGACATAATTAATTAATTAAATACACCATTAAATAATTAATTAAATGTGGCAATAATTAATAAAATTGGAAATAATTAATTAAATAAATATTTATGACATTTATGAATTAATTATTGACCCTTTAATTATTGACACATTTAATTAATTATTTAATGATGTATTTATGTAATACATTTTGGCACTTTTGTCCCCTTCAGCTCTCACCCTGAAATTATTTTATCTGTCAGTCTCACCCATCAAACTAAGAGGGCGGGGTTAATGCTGCCACTGCAGCTTCTCTAACATCTGATTGGTTGCCGTGCAAAGTAAGTCAAGACTGGTCGATCCTAGGTAATCGATTGATGGTGTGGATTTGGGGCAGCCAGGTATCCCAGAATGCATTTAAAATCACAGGCAGTGTGGGTGGTGGTGTAAAGTTTTAAAATACCCCGGTTTTCTGTCACGAACTACACTTTTAATAGTGTTTTAGCCGCAAATGTAGTGGCGTAATCTTCACATGTCTGGTCCGATGTTTTTGGAGATGTCTCTAGCTCTGCTAACAGTCACCTGACAGAGTGTAGCTCACAGCCCCGGTGTTCCATCTTACCTGTTTTGGTTTTTTTTTACGTTAACCGGTTTGTTTACATATTTCACTCTCCGTGTTCCACATGTTGCACTCGCAGATTCTCAGTTTCACCGAACAATCATCTCTTTCCGTCTGGTCTTGTGTCTCTGTGCTTCCATAACATAAAGAACGAGCTGAAAATTTTCTCATGACAAAAGCAGCGGGCCCCCAGTTTACCTGCATACATCTTCCTCACCTGTCAGCTGTTTAACACCTCCTGATAATTCAAGAAACACTGCGTTACTTGGTGATAGTCACGATAGGCTCAACTTAACACAATGTCGGTGCATTACTCTGCACAAATTAAGTAAATATAGTTTGTTTCCTGAGCGCAGAGCTGCTGGAGCTTGTTTTCCTACAGAGCACTTTATAGCCGAACCCACTTCATCAGCTGATGTCCAATCACCGGCACACAGCTTTGAAACCTCCACTAAGTTTTAGCTCTCAGTGGTTAAACACTGGACTTAATTCACTCAGGTTCTGTCTGTCGGGTCACTGACTCTGAGCGGCTGGATTGATGCAGGTCAGACAACAATTTTACATATATAATCTTAAAACAGGACACAGCCACTATACGTGCTGGCCTCATATTAAATGTGAACGCAGACTGAGTCTATGTTTGATGTTTGTTTTCTATCTAACCTTCGCTCTCAAATATTTAAACAGCAGCGAGTCTGCAGCTGAGGGAATACAAACTCAAATTGTCGGAACAGGTTTGATCGTTTCTTGCGTGGATTCATTTGGTGATTTATTAAATGTATAAATGTTTAATCTGCTGCTGAGTCTCTTACGCTGATAACAACGCAGATAACACAGATCACGAACACCTGTTCAACCAATCACATTCATTCCACTTTGATCTGTGACAAACTGACGCGTTCATCTCTTTTACAGTGTTGCGTTAGACTGCTATATTTTTTTTGTTCTTTATGCTGTAGATTTTCACATCTCTGGAATAGTTGGCAGTAATAAGGATGATTTTCTGTAAAATCATATTGATATGACCCCTGAATTATTCGTAGATGACCGTTATTAGTTTGATGTTGCCAACACTTTCATGTGACCCTGCTGGGAAACTCTGGTTTAACTCAGAGAGCTGAAGATTGTGGATATGCTGACCTCGCTCTGTGGTGTACAGGGCCGTTTACCCACATGATTAATATTCACAATAAAAAAATTAGCCGAACAACATGAAATCTATATGTGTTTCATAGTGTAAAACAAGCTTTGTACAGTTAAACCTAGCAGTTACTACATGACGGAAACACCAACGTTATCTCTTTTAATAAAGTTTGTGTATATACACACGTCACACTGATGTTAATCGGATTTATTTGCTCTCTCTCCTCCTTAAACATGGTTTTAATGTTAGTCATAATTCAGAATTGGCGACTGAAACACGTATGACACATACGAACATCAGGAAATAAAAACCTGATAAATGTAACCTCAGTAAATGAAGTCAGTGTCAGCGGGGGTTATTACAGCTGTGTACCGGGGACTGCTTGTCGATTTGTCGGTGGTAATAACAGCTCAATTGCTTGCGAGGCAAGGGGGTCTATCCCACACTTTGCCCTGAGACTGCTGGGCAGATATCTCCGAAATCATCTAAGCACTTTTGCAAAGAGGCTATATCTCAAATATTTATTTAATTAATTATTTCCAATTTTAATTAATTATTGCCACATTTAATTAATTATTTAATGGTGTATTTAATCAATTCATTATGTCACTCCTGGCATTCCATAAAATTTCAGAGACTTCAGATTTTGTAAAAAGTAGTTTTGGATTTTGCTTGTCATTTAATGATTTCACAAAGATGAGTAACTCGTCTACGCCCAGATGACATGGTACCTCTCATCAAAAGCCAAGAAGAAAAGTCTAAATTTTCCAGTTTGTCTTTTAACTGAATATCCAGATTTCCTGCAATGTCCTTGCACTCCTCTCCAGACAAACAGTTACAAGATAGATCATTTTTAAATGATTACATTTTATTAATTTTATTTTAAAATGATTGAATTCTTTTTTAAGTGCATTTTAGCATGAGAATGACTTACTGCAGGTGTTGTCAACTCAGGTCTCGAGGGCCGGTGTCCTGCAGGCTTTAGATCTCACCCTGCGTCATCACACCTGACTCAAATGATTAGTTCATCACCAGGCCTCTGGAGAACTCAAGACATGTTGAGGATGTAATTTAGCCATTTAAATCAGCTGTGTTGGATCAAGGACACATCTAAAACCAGTACAACACCAGCTCTCGAGGCCTGGAGTTGGTGTGTGTGTTGTTTTTGCAATTTTGATATGTTAATTTTTTGATAATTTTTTTTGCAGACATCTAGAATGAGTCCTATAAAGGATAAACATCGCTTGGTTTTGCAACATGTTGTGATCCTCATTTTTCTAACACAATCTTGTGGTGGTAAGTTGTACACCAACATTTAGAAAATCCACAATTTAAAGTGCTTACCTTTAGTCTTTCATCAAACATGAAAACAAACACTGTAACAGCAACAGTTTATGTTGATCTAGTTAAATAAAGCAACCACATATCTTGCTCAGTCTGATCTTCACAATTCCCAAACTGCAGAATTATATGTGTGCTTAACTTTGTTTAGGTCAGCATCAGATGATTGGTCCAACTCAGCCAATAGTGGCCATGATTGGTGATGACATCATTTTGCCATGCCACCTGGAACCTGCTGTGGATGCTGTTGACCTGACTGTGGATTGGTCCAGAACTGACCTCAAACCTAGATCTGTCTATGTGAGACGAGAGGGTGTGGAGCTTCTGATTGAGCAGAATCCTTTGTACACAGGAAGAACATCACTCTCTGTCAACAAACTGCAGTGTGGAGACATTTCATTGAAACTCTCCACAGTACAACTCTCTGATGCAGGAACATACAAATGCCTTGCACCTAAATTTAATGCAGAAGCTGCGGTGATGCTTGCTGTAGGTAAGTTTAATTACATTTAGATTGTGGTTTAGATATGAAGAAAGACTTTATCCCTCTTGTCATTCTGTGCCCTTTGACCCTCAATATCTATGTTACTTAAAGGAACACTTGGGTCAGCTACAATAGAAAGCAGATGATTCACAGGGGCATATGAGTTCAGCATAGAAGTGCATTTATTTTGGGTAACCAAACCAGCTCTTACTTGGGCTAAAAAATACTTCTTGAACAGATATTTGGGCTGAGTATATTGACATGAACTGACAAGACGGAATGACTACAGCATCAAAGGCATTCTGGTATTCTGGCCATAGGGGCACACAACCTGACCAGTGTAGCACAAGGAGCAGCTGGAGAAGGGGTGCATAACAAAAAACAACAGTATTTATAATTGGAGGGGATTTGTGCACCCACTAAATGGGCTTTTAGCCAACCGAGGGGTAGCTGGCCCCGTAATACAAACACTGAGGCCAAGGTGGCCCTTTTACCCACAAAGAGGGACCACAGGAACACTGATTTAACCAAGAAATACTTGGATAGGTACAGGGTAATTTCAGCCTATATACAGGAATTTTGACAAGAGCAAATGGAATAAATAAGAATATTAGAATTTTGTCCAGCCAGTTTGGCACGGTAGATTCCACATAGCACTGGGCCTCTCTGTAAGTCTCTTAGGGCAGTTAAAAGGGCAGTTTGAGTTAATATTGATCAGAGATAATTTGTGCGAACTGTAACTATTTAAAGAAACAATGTTTAAAATATGTTGTCAATTATTTTTCACCAAATTCTGGTCATTCTTTTCTTTGCAGGTTCAGTTTCCTCACCAGTCATAGAACTTACCAATGTCAAAAATGAAATGGTGTTAGAGTGTAAATCTAATGGCTGGTATCCAGAGCCTCAGATGTTGTGGGTGGACAGTGAGGAAAAACTCATTTCTGTTGAACCTACAAAGAATGTCAGAGGTTCTGATGGGCTCTATTCTGTCAGCAGTAAAGTGACTGTGGAGAAAGGACAGAGCTACAGCTTCACCTGCAAAGTTCAACAGAAGAATATCAGTCAAATCAAAGAGGCACACATCCATGTTTCAGGTAGAAACACTCTTTTATATCACTCACATTAATTTTCAGTTACATAAAGTAGATTCTGGCAATTTATGTCTCCATATATTTACAGGTGATCTCTTTATGGTCCAGTCCAATACTACTGTTCACATTATCATCAACTTGGCTGTCTGTTTAATAAGCTTTGGTACTGTAATATTGCTAATATGGAAATGTGGACAAAAGAAAACCAGTAAGTTCAAATTTCACTGTACATTTTATCCCAACCTCAAATTATTCAATCACTCACTGTAAAAATATTATTATATCAACAATAATAAAAAAATAAAACTTTTTGTGCTTCATCCTGATTGTAAGAATTGCCACCAAAATATTATGTTCCCACTCATTTACTCATATAAACAACAAAGTGAAAGGAAATTAAACTTGAAAATGAGATATGCATAAATAGATATTATGTGATTTTGAATAAAATTGGCAGCACCTCTCTAATGTAATAGTAATGCTTCAAACTGTTTATTTTTATTTACATTTTAATACTGGTATAGTACCTTAAAACTGCCAGCGCATGTGTAATACATAGCAGGGATACAATTTTGGTAATTTCTATCTACAGACTTGTAGATAAGTTAAATAAAGGGTATTTATATTAACCCTTATATTGATATGTATGTGAATATACATTCGACTCAAGATTGTTTCATGTTTTTATTTATTCATTCAAATTAGTATTATATTATACTGTAATTCATGGTCCTGAAGAGTGTATAATTTTTTGTTTGTTTGTTTTGTTTTGTTTTAAGTAATATCCTTAGCATTGTTTCCAAGTATGTGGTTTCGCTCTCAGCGATATTAGTTTTAAACATTTTTTTCCTGCATTTTTATTCACACAGAAATCAAGACACATGATGAGGATGAAAACGAACTTTATCAAACCGAGCTGAAGGGGAAATGTGAGGAAAAGAAAAGACTTGAAGATGAGTTGCAGAACAATGAGGAAGATTTAAAACATGTCCAACAAACCATTAAAAAACTCAAGGAGCAGAAGACATTTCTGAAGAACCAGGGAGAAAAACTCAACACACTACTGCAGGAGGACAAGACAGAGATGAAAGAGATAAGGTCAGAGACTATCTCACCTTTGTCTTTGGAAAAAGACAAACAAAAGCAGAAACTTATAAATAAAGAAACTGACCTGGAAAAAAGAACGGAAGTACATGAAGAACTGTTAAAGATGACAGAAAAACTAATAGAGGAAACTGACAACCTTATAATCCAAATGACAGAAAGGAAGGGAAAGCTTGAAAATGACAAGCAACAAATTATTAAACACTTGAAAGAGAAACAGAAAGAAATAGCAGAGATTCAGAAGAAACTGTCAGAGAAACGAGCGAGAAACAATGAACAACTGTCTATGAAGCCAGGTTGAGTTTTTTTTAATGTATCTCTTGCTACAATCACATGTAATATTTTTTAATTCATTTGAGTTTATATTCTCAATCTCTTCAGCTGTGAATCTAACCCTATGTTTCTTTTTTCCTCGGCGAAGGACAGAGTAACACGATAAATGAAACATGGATTTCGCTGTTTTTTTTTTCATTGCTGTCATTTTGCGATGTTATACCTGATATGTCTTTGTTTGTTTGCTTTAATTTTATATTATATACATTTAAACAAGACATGCATTTTGATAGTATATTATCATAGGAGATTTTGTTATGATAAAATGTATCAGTATTTTTTTAATTTTTTGTAATCTTTTGTCTGTCTGTAAGTAAGAATTACACTGTGAGAAAAAGAGGAAAATATGCTGTCTGTATTGTCACAAGACCTGAGGTAGAAAGAGACTGAAATTCTCCCCCAGTTGTCTTTAAATCACAGCTGAGAGAGATTAAAAGGTGTTAATATTCAGACTTATGTAAGTAAGACCATGTCCACACTAATACGATTTCGTTTGAAAATGCATCTTTTTCTCTCTGTTTTGGCCTTCCATCCACACTGAGTCTGCTTTTTCGGTCAAGGAAAATGCAGTGTTATGAAAACGCTCTCCAAAGTGGATACGAATTTGAAAATGCTGTTTTCACATCGCAGTGTGGACAGCGAACCCGGAGCCTTTTTCGAAAACCATGACACAGTTTAGTCATGTGATGCAGTCATTTGACCAGTTAAACTAACATAGTGGAGGCCATTATACAGCAGTTGTTTTGTTGGCTCTCAATTTTGACAGCCCCATTAAAGATTACTATCAGCTTTTCTTCAAATTCTTTAATTCTTGTTTTTAATTGCTTTTTGTAACTTTGTACTTTTGTGTTACTCGCAGCAACAACTCCACCTCACTGTTAGTCCATTTAAATAACTCTGTGCTTTTCCCTGAACATTTTGCCACGACATTGCAAAGAGCCGGAAAGTAATGAAAGCAGCATTTTTGGACATTTCAATGTGGACACACAACTCTGTGAAAACGACTGAAAATGATAGTGTGGATGCGGAGCGTTTTAAGATGAAAACGCCTTTTCAAATTCGGACTAGTGTAGACGTAGCCTAAAAGTCATCAAAGTTCTAAAACAGAGGTTTCCTCTTTTTCCTCATAATAAAGCTATTTTTGTTCTTAATCAAAGATGAATCAAAATATAAGTTTGATCAATATTTCAATGAGACACATAGTTTGATTCATAGAAATAACTGTTTTAATGTCTGAGTTTTGTGGTGGTGTCTAAATGCACATGAGCAACTTCAACCTTTACAGTTTTGTGTCTAATTCCTCACCAAGAGTCTGACCTTGGTGTGTGTGGTGCAGGATGGGGGGTGAAAGGGACAGCCTGGGGCCACTAATTTAAGAAAATGTCTGACTACAAAATGTATGATTAAATAAAAGTGTAAAAATAAAAAAGTTTAATAAAATAAATACATTTTAAAAAGTGAATTAACAGAGTTTAAAGAGGTGAAAGTATTCCTCTGTGTTTGAATTATGTTACAATGAAAGTTCATGTGAAAATGTGCTAAAGAATGTTAAGAATAACAAAGAAAATGTAACGAATTGATTTTAAAGTTTAAAAGTACAAACTTTGTACAAATCATGTAAGTCAGACAGACAGAGAGTGACAGATAAGGTGTGGGTGGACATCGGGTGATAAAATGTCAACAACTTGATTGGATGTCCAAAATGTGAAGATGTGACACCCAGTAGAATAGGGGGGAGAAAGGGTAAGCAGGTAAAAAAATGGGATGTAAAAGAGATTTGGGGTTCTTCCCTTTTGTCTTCTTTGAGATGAGCAGTTCACAAGACTGGAGGTGAAAAGAGGTAAAATTCTAGCAGGGACACTAAAAGGGGTAATGGAAGTCCAAACTTTGAACCTGTGAATAAATTTTGGAATTTATATCTGCTAAAATATCTGGACACTTTTGCCTGTTAGATGGTTAATGCAGAAAGGGTTTGATTTAATGGTGGCTATAATGATTAGCTGAAGCTGAAGCTTATTTTTCATGTGGAAATAGACACTTACACATTCTGATGTACGGAGCTGTGACATCCACGATGCTGTGCTGCTGACTGTGTGGACAACTGACAGTGAGCATGGGGTGTTTTACTGTGTGGTTTCTTTCTGCAGCTCAAGGGATGCTAAACAAAAATAGTTTTCAACGAAGCTGCGTTGCATTCAAGTTACCCACAGATCACTATCTAAGGGGAGAAAAAGACAGACTGATGCTTTCAATGCAACTAGCAGTCATGTAATATTTCTCATGGTCACTTTCATACTTTGATGTACTAGCATGTTAATATACATTTAATAAAAGTAAACTCTTTATCAAAACTGAAAAAAGAAAAAAATGTAATATTGACTTACTGATGGCTTCATTATTTACTGTAGATCATTAAAAAATATTATTATTAATATTCAAAAATGATCTGATTAAAGATGGGGGAGCTGCCTTTTTTCGCACCTGGTTACAAAGAGCAGAGGTAATTCTAAGGTGTTGTTCATTCTAGAAGTTTACTACCAAGCCCACAGTAAACATTGCCTGCAGTGTTATTTGTACCATGACAGAATTTAAAAGAAACTTCATTTAAAAGTCTAAATGGACTGGTTCTCAAATATCACTTTTCTCATTTGAGGACTCAAAGCAATTTACACAACTTGCCTCATTTTTTTTCTATGCTACTTCTACAAAAGAGCTGTCTCTGTTCACACATTAATATTCTGATGGATGTATTGGAGAGAAAGGTTAGTATCTTGCCCAGGGATATTTGACAGACAGATTTGAACAGACAGGAATCAAACCACCAGCCTTAATTAGTAGGTAACCTGCTCTACCATGAGCTATAGCAAAGCAAAGAAAGATACTGCTCCATCAGAGAATCGAAACCTGGTCTTCCACGTGATAGGAGAAACTGTCCACTATACTAACATATATCTTACATTTCGGTGAATAGGAATAAATATTTGTAGCTTCAATTTTCCCACAGTGAAGGACTCCCACTAGATGCAGAAGAAGAATTACCATCACCATGATGCAAGAGAAAATATGGTTTAAGAAGGAAACTCACTGACTCTGTGTGAAAAAAAAAAAGAAAAAGAAAAATTGAATCAAGGTAGCAACAGGAGAAAACTGAAGGAAGCAGTGGAGATCTTTGACATTAATCTCAATGCCATCATTAAAATGCTTTTTAACCCTCTGGGGTCCAGGGTATAATTGGCTGTTTTTGACTACTTTTGATTTTACCTCTATATTTCACCTTTAAACACTGTTTATCTTGCCTTGTTTGGTATCATTATTTTCAGCACAACCTAAAATATCTGAAATTAGAGTTATTTTTTCTTTTTGAAATACTATGTTAGCACAATTGATCTAAATTCAGATAAAAGTTTTATTTTTTACTGTAAACGCCACAAACATGTATAATGAATCATTTTCATAAGAATCAGAATCTTTATTGTCATTGTCACAGGTACAACGAAATTAAAAATTGTCCCCGATAATTGCATCATCCCTAACAATATCAAAATATATTACGGTGGCTGGGAAGTGCAAAGAACAACAAATTAAAAATCCGCACAAATTAAAAAACCGCAACAAATTAAAAATCCGCAACAAATTTAAAAAAACCCAAGCGTGATGTCACGAGAGGGGGCGTGGCCAGGATTTTTGGTTGAGGCGCCATGTTTCTGGGCTGCACAAAGCGCTAGCGAAAGAGGAGCGAAAGCACACGGATAAAGGGAACTCTTAGAGTCCCTTTATCCATCAGCTCCAACTAACCTCTACAGAATCAGATATTACGATTAGTTAAAGGTAGTGTTATGAAAACTGTGTGCAGCAGGCAGGCGGTAGGACTCAAAATGCAGACTCTTAAACAAATTTAATTTACAAAACTAAACTAGGGGACTAAGGAAAACTAGACAAACAAGCAGAACACACAGCTAAAGAATAAGAGAGATTGCAACAACAGGTAGAGAGAAACAGAGGGCTTAAGTACACAAAGAATAACGAGGGAACGAGAAACAGGAGGGAAAAAAAGCTGGAGCTTATCAGACACTATGAGAAGCAAAACTAAACACATTGAACATAGGACACGACACTGTGAAAGGAAAACAGGAAACACTAAGGTGCAGACTAATTCACACAACAAGACATGGGAGCTGGTAGGAAAGAACACTTAGTGAAATGAGAATGACTAGGGAGACAACAGGAGGAGACACAAGGAAGGGAACAGGAAATAGTTCTCTAGGAAAAGGGAGATGAGACACAGACAGAGAGGGAGAGAGAGCGGGGGAACAAGGAACTGTGGATTGACAGTATAATGGCACAGGAAAGCATATTGTCTGTCCTGTTCTGTGTCACATTAAGAATACCTCTATACTGATGGCAGTTGTATATTTCCAACTCCTTTGAACAACTGCAGCTGTTTATATAACATTCTTCACACATCACTTTTGCAAATCAACTATACCTTGCAGTTTTCTCACTGAAACAGACTGGTCATCTCTTTCTTTCAATTTCCTTGACTTTCACTGTTTTTTTTTGTTTTGTTTTTTCATTTTTTTGAGCAGGTTAATAGTAGGCAATTTAAATTCAAGTTTGGCTCCCTATTAAATAGTGTATGAAAACACTGGATGGTAAATATGAATCAATTTTACTAAAATTAGTAATATTTTAAAAATTTTAGTTAAGTTATTTTTACATGATTTTACCTAATTTTTCTTTAGCTTTCAACCTAACACTGTCATATAAGATGTGAAGTGGCAATAAATTATGTTGTACTTTGTATTCTACACCACAGTACTGTGTAAAATATCAATTTGCATACAGGATGTTACACTATTGTGTCTAATTAATTGCTTAGAACTTGTGCTGGTAAAATGTATGCATTTTCACCAAGGGAGCTGTAATGTGAAGCACTGGTGGCATGGTACTTAAAATGTTTATTTTTGTTGGGCTTATAAAATGGCTATCACAAAAAAATATCATGAAAAAATATAAATAGCAGCATGTACAGCAAACAGGACCGCTGTGTACATTCATTGGTGATGTACGTAAATATCATGACAACAATAGGCCGATTCCTAAAGATTTTCACTAACACAAATGTACTGATGATGGATAATTGGAAACTAAACATAGTCTGAGCTTGCCAATGAAACTATTAAACATAGGGAAAATGTCATAAAACATACACAGATTATTTGTTATAGAGTGGTCCCTTGTTTATCGCAGGAGTTACATTCTTAAAATAACACGCAATAGGTGAAATCCGTGAAGTAGCCAACTTTATTTTTTGTCTGTGAAGGTTCTCAGTCATCCAGGTCATCGTAAAAAGAGCCAAGAGCCTTTCTTTCCACTTCTTCCATGTAAAGGTTGGCTACAATAGGTGATACGGGGGAGTCATGTTTCTGTCTGTAGAAGGCTTTTGGCTCTTTTAAAGGGAGAGTACCCAGCCACGGGTACAGATATGTAGATGACACCTGGGTCAAAATCAAAACACAAGAAGTGGAATCCTTCACTGCGCACATTAACGCCGTGGATAAGAACATCAAGTTCACCAGGGAAGACACAAAGGATAACTGCTTGCCTTTCCTGGACTGAGCTGTGCACATTGAAGGGAATGGCAACCTCAACATCGAAGTTTTCCGGAAGCCCACACACATGGACCAGTACCTCCTCTTTGACTCCCATCACCCTCTGGAACACAAACTTGGAGTAATTAGGACTCTACACCAACGAGCAGAACATGTTCCCTCTAAGCCTGAAGGGAAAAAGAAGGAACACACACATGTAAAGGAAGAACTCAAAACATGCGGTTATTCTAATTGGGCGTTTATAAAGTCAGCAAAGATGCACAGAAAAGAAGATCAGACACCAGCTAAGGAGGATAAGAAAGACAGACGCAACAACATTGTCATCCCCTATGTAGCCGGTGTATCAGAGAAACTACGAATGCCCAGACCTCTATATTGGAGAGACCAAACAGCCACTTCACAAGCGCATGGCACAACATAGAAGAGCCACCTCCACGGGACAAGACTCAGCAGTCCATCTGCATCTTAAGGATAAAGGTCACTCTTTCGAGGATGCCAATGTTCACATTTTGGACAGAGAGGACAGATGGTTTGAAAGAGGAATGAAAGAGGCCATCTATGTCCACTGTGAGCGACCATCTTTGAACAGAGGCGGTGGTTTACGACATCAACTGTCTGCCATCTATAATCCAGTTTTGAGTTCCCTTCTTAGATCCCTTAATGCCCATTCACATCCTGGGTCATCTGACCTCAGGAAATCTCATGATAGGGTGGGGCCAGGTTTCACAATGAGCGCACCCGAAACCCTGGCTGATTGTGACCCACAGCCGTTTTCACACCTTGGTTCATGTGATTAGGTAGAGGATCATCAGGGGGTCCTTTTGTCCCTCTTTGGAGGGATACTCCCACTGGGTTTAAATCTGGGACTCTCGGCCATTTGACCCTTAGAACTGAAGAAGCTTCTCGGATGAGAGGTGAAACGTCTTCAAGCAACTTAAAGAAGTCCAGACGCTTTTCTTTCCAAGCTCCTTAGACAACTTTATTTTTTACAATTATTATAGATGTTTTAAGACTGTAAAACCCCTCTCTACACACCTTATACACTTTTCTCAGACAGACATGAACAATTTCACACTTTTCTCTCTTAGTTAAACACTGTCAAAGTTCAAACCTTCGTAGAAAAATAAGTCCAGTATAGAATGAAACCAGTGGGACCCGTGGTTGCCTTTGACGATGCAAAACGTTTTGTCGACATTGTTGTGTTTGTTGGGGAGAAAACTTACAAACATACAGTACAGCACTTCAGAGTCACACTGCTAGTGATCGAAGGTTTATATAAATTTGACAAGCTGAACGCATTCTATACTGTACAGGAGACACGGCACGAGATAGATTGACAATGGTCTACAGCTAATCAGGACGCAGAACACAATGCGCTGTAAAAACAAATGCATGCAAAATTGCACAAAAAAACCCATTTGCGAAACAGCGAGGCCGCGAAAAGTGAACTGAATTATAATGAGGGACTACTGTATTACAAATTCTGAATGTTAAAATGAATACTTACGAGCTACACCACATTAATTCTGTAAAAGGTTAATAAAAATTGATCTAATTATTAAAACTTACTTTACTTCTGTCATGTACATGTGCTTACAGTACAGGTAAAAATGGCAAAACAAATTACAGCCTGCCCTAAAAACCCTAGCTAGGGAATTTTCAATTTCAGTTCAGTTTTAGTTTTATTTGTCATATGCAAGTTAGCACAGGGTGAACATTGCAATGAAATGTATATGACGACCAGAACACACAGTCACTCAGCTGTGTAGTACAGTTAAAAATAGTAAAGACCAAAATATTTATAAAATATAGCAAAAAAAAGTTGAAAAACTAAATATACACAAACATAAATTCTATATTGTTTGTGTATACAAACACAAACAATATATATATATATATATATATATATATATATATATATATATATATATATATGTGTGTGTGTGTGTGTGTGTGTGTGTGTGTGTGTGTGCGTGTATAAATATATATACACAGTTGTGAACGGGATATTGCACATGAGATAAAGAATCAGGTACAATCGTGTGTTTTCAACAATATGCTAAAGGTTCTGTCATATTTTAGGACCATAAGTTTTCAAGCTTATAAATGATTACTACCTGACAGGCAAGTTATATAATAAATCATATAAGCATACACAAAGCACAAACATGCATTGTACAAACAATAAAGATGATTTGTGCTGCCATTATTCTGTATGTGACATGTATACTTTATGAGTTGAACATGTCCGTGATGCCACTGGCAAAAGCACATGATTGACCCAATATGTGCCTTATAATCACTTTCTTTTGCAGCTGATGAAACATTGCTTTTCTTCCCCAAAAACTTTAATTTGCCTGTTGCATTTTTCAATCACCCATGAATGCCCTGCTTTACAAAGCAGCCCAAACGCAATGATATTAACACATTACATCAAACGTTATCAACGTGGACAAATACAGAAAAGGCCCGTTGTGTCCTTAGCTAAAAACTACAGGAACATGAAAGTTTTCCTGCCCTATGGAGATACAAGAGAGGTAACACCAAGCAGTTGGGCAAGTTAAACCAGACCATATACATCAACATCGAACACTTGGCAGTGCTACTCAGCAGACGTGACTCTCTGAGAGCATTTGATATAAGAAAGCCAACAACCCATAGCCACACAGCACAGGTGATAGCTGTGATGGTGTAGAAAGCTCTTAGCTTTGATTGGTCAACCATCTCCCTTTCCCCACCTCCTTCCCCTGGCCCCGGGCGAATCAGAACACAGAGTACAGAGAGACTGCAGAAAGATATGATTATTATGGAGAGAGCCAAAATGCAGAACAGTGGCACAGTTTTGTAGTTAGGAGGTAATAAAACTTTAACGCCTGTCAGTCCAAAACTCAGCACCCAAACACAACCGATACTGATGTTTCTGATCCTGACCCCACGGGCATTTCTTAAACCCATATAGATGATGGGGTGAGCAACAGCTAGATAACGTTCTACACAGGTCAGGAGGTGGAAAAATATCTCTCCGTAATAAGCAATTGTACAAGCATATGATCCTACTTGCAGACTAACTGAGTGATCATTATATCTGCCATAATAGACGAGGAAGCATCCCAAGACCCAGCTCAGCTCCATGGCAACCATGTGGTAGGTGAAGATGTCAGAGTGGCTTGCTGTTTTAAAGGAGCTCTGCCGTCTCCATTTTTGGTGACCCACATAAAGGACAAGGACAGAGAAAGTAAGGAGAAGGATGACTCTCAGTGTATAGAAGGGAATAAATTTTAATGAATTGTTGGAGCAGATATAGTCCAAAAGATAGTTGGAGGTGGAGTTAAGTGACATATCTGCTGTGTGATGTAGATCTGAGGAGAAAAAAAAAACAATTAGAGGGACAGACAGTGGAAGGATTGACAGTTCGCAGTTATAATACATCTTATTTGGAAAATGTAGCTAAAGAAAGTCATTGATGAGTTGGTACAACTTTTGGTGTTTTTTTTTTTTTTTTAATTCAGTCAACAAATACTCTGACATAGATTCTTAACAGTCAACCAACATGACATTGGTAGGAAATTACTGGCAGTAGAAAAAAATATAGTTAGAAAGGGGAAAAAAGGGCAGTATGTGCTTAGGTATTAGAGTGCCTTGAAAAAGTATTAATATCACTTAAATTTATACACATTTTGTAACCTTGCAACCACAAACTTAAATGTTTTTACTGAGATTTTCTATGATAGACTGATCCAAAAAACATAATTGTGAAGTGGTATAAAAATGATACATACAATTTTAAGCAAATAAAAATCTGAAACGTGTGGCGTGCATTGGCATTCAGGCCCCTGTACTCTAATACCCCTAAATAAAATCCAGTGCATTCAATTGCCTTCAGGAGTCACCTAATTAGATAATAAAGTTCACATGTGTGTAATTTTGTGTCATTATAAATACGCCCACTCATGATGAAGCTCATCATGCTGTGGGAATGCTTTTCTTCAGCAGGGACAGGGAAGCTGGTCAGAGTTGATGGGAAGATAGATGGAGCCAAATACAGGACAATCCTCAAAGAAAACCTGTTAGAGGCTGCAAAGGATTTGAGACTGGAAGGAGATTCACCTTGCAGCAAGAAAATTACCCTAAACAACTTGAACTATTTGCTGCAGCTATTTGATGCAGGGGGTGAATACAAATGCACACCACACTTTATAGATTTTTATTTGCTTAAAATTTTTAAAAGCCATGTATCCTTTTTGTACCACTTCACAATTATGTGCTACTTTGTGTTGGTCTGTCACAGGAAATCTCACTAAAAACCATTTAAGTTTGTGGTTTTAAGGTGTGAAAGTTCGAGGGTATCAATACTTTTTAAAGTCGCTGTATATGATATCATTTAATCACAGAAAAAAACATGACAAAAAAACCCAGATGAGATCTATCAAATATTAAAGTAATGCATAGTTAACGCAGATGTATGTATGTATGTATGTATGCAAGAGCATCCACTGTCTGTGTTACCATCATAAGGAATGAGTTCATGAAACCTAATGTTTGGAAATATGTGTTTTGAAAATTGCAGGATTCTTCTGAGAATAATAAAAAAAAAACTTTCATCTTATTGACATCAGACTAAAAAGACACACACCAACTCAAAGATTAATGAAAAATAAAGCATTTAAAAATCAAAGTGTTATTATATTATAAAATATTAAACAGCACCTTTGGGGTTGAATTGTTTCCTCTGGTTCACGTCTCCGAACTGACTGATTGCTCCTCACTCTAAATGTGCACTGATGCTTCTGGGTGCTCAGAGTTCACACGGCAGCAGAACAATGGGAGTTTTTTGCATGACTCAATAGGTGGCACTTACATTACAGAATCAAATTGTGCTTCAGCATTTGGGTCACAATGCAGTATTCCAGGATACACTGGCATTTTCTAACCACTATGGATACTTCATGTAGCAGAAAATGAATTCTTATTGTCACACCAACATGTAGAAAAACAAATGCTAACAAGGAACCTGTGTAATTAGTGCAACTGGTTTAGTTTCAGTTTTTATATGTGACAGAAAATAAAACACAGTTTAGGACTGTCAATGGTGTGTAAAAAAACCAAAAAAACCAAAACATTGTTAAAGTCTATGTTTCATACTATTAATCTATTATATCTGACAGTATTCAAATAGCTTGATATGTAAGATGGGTGTTCATTCAAATTAAGACGTGTCATGCCACCTGTTTGTACATAGCTCAGTTTGATAGGATGTCAAGCCACAAAAGTCAACAGAATTCATATTCTCAGTGTCATTGTTGTGTGTACCACAGGGTGGATATCTCCAACCATATTTTTTTTCAGCTTTTGCAATCTGAATTTTGATTCTGAATGCACTGCTGTGCCAAACACAGATCAGCTCTATAAATTCTCTTGTTCACGCGTTTCTTTTATCTGCATATTTATTTAAATAACATTATTACATCATATGTGTAGTATATGGGTCCAACTAACTACTGTATATGTATATGTATGTATATATATATATATATATATATGAGTGAGTGTGTGTGTGTGTGTGTGTGTGTGTGTGTCTGTATTAAAGATAAAAAAAAATAACATTCTAACAAAATCCAAATCTACCATAAAGATCAGACTGTATGAAAGTAAATACAAAGGGTTAAAGTGCAAGACGCAAGCCTCTCATAAGCCTCAAGAATAGAAAGGCTAGATTGGATTTTGCTAAAACACAAACAAACAAACAAAAACACGAACATCTAAAAAAAGCCAGCACAAAAAACATTTGTTTGATAGATGAAACCAAGAGAAACCTCTACCAGAATAAATCTTCAAAAATATGGAGAATGTGTGGTACAGCTCATGGTCCAAAGCATAGCACATCATTTGTAAAGCACATTGTGATGGCTTGGGCTTGCATGGCTGTCAGTGGCAACGGGACACTAATGTTTATTGATGTTGATGATTGATGATGTGGCACAGCATAAAAGCAGCCAAATGAATTCTGGGGTGTTCAGAGACATACTGTCTGCTCAAATTCTAAACACAGGGACAATGACCCAACACATAAATCCAAAGAAACCCAGGAGTTTATTAAAGCAATGAAGTGTAATATTATTGAATGGCCAAGTCAGTCACCTGATGTTAACCCAGTTGAGCATGCATTTAACTTGTTGAAGACTAAACATCAGACAGAAAGTCCCACAAACTAAAGCAGCTAAAATTGAGGGCCGGGTAGAAATGGAGGAATGAATGGGGACACCGCAGCAGTCTCACCCATCAGCCTCTGGGTCATGCACCTGTCCCCCCAAGGTCCTATGTGTGAACCATAATGACTATAGTGTAATGAAAAAGCACACAGCCAAGCAATCTGAAAGACTTTAATCTTCAATCTTCTCTTCCCATCCTTACACCCTATATTTGCGATTGAGTATGAGGAGCGTGCTGAGGGTGTGCTAATCCCCCAACTATTTCGGGAAAGAAGGAAACATGGTTAATAGACATGCCTGCAGTTTAAAAAGGAGGGCTTTTCTATACTATTACTTATTACCTTCAACCTTGCTTGGCTCACTGCCTTCGTCTCTCGAAATCTCTGGCCCACTCAACTTCGATCCACAGCTCACTGATACTCACCTCAAGTAAGACACGAGAAGATAAACTTGTTCACTTACTTGACCAATCACTAGTGCTCCTTCTGACGTGACTTGATAGCTCCGAACTCTCACCATAGTTAACAGTTCATGCTCAGAATTCCAAGTATCAAGTTTTTGTTTGTAAATAAAGCTTCAGTGTCTAGAAATGCTCAGTGCCTACTGACATGCTCACTCATATAAGTTAATGTGCATACACATAATCAGAGACATCAACCCCTACTCTTGTCTACAAATTGCACTCTTATGGACCTCTCGCCACATGTTTTGTACACATGATGTATGTGTGTATTTTGTAATTTTTTTGAGCGTCACATGAGGCGTGTAACATTAGCTACACACACACAACTATGGGCACACTAAGGTCGCTCCAGAGAGGAGAGGTTAAAGATAATTAACCAGCTTAAACTAAGTAGTCCTGGCCTGACAATTTGGCTGTTCTGTGTTGTGCCATCTGCTTCACCAGAGGTTGTTTTGGTTTCCCTGATGTATAACTCATGGCAATCATCCTGGCATTTAACAGTGTACACTCTGTTACTCTGTTTGTGTTGGGGAACCCAATCCTTGGGGTGGACCAGAAAACCTGTAGTGTATGCTGTTAAGTGCTTATGTTATAGTACTGTTTAAAATATCAACATACATATGTTACACTAAAATGTATAACAAACATCAGAACATGTATGGTCAAATGTATGGATTTTTGACCTAAGGATTAATAATCACAGAAGCAATATTGACGATATGGATGCAGACTTCTTTTTTGAAGTGTTTATTTTCATTCAACTTATCAAGTGAGCTCTCCATTACAATAAAGTTTCATAATAAAATAGAAATTTCAGCATTTAGAGTAAACAAGGCCACAATGCAAATTAATTTATGCTCTGCATAACCTGTAGTTGCCATGATTCCTATGCCATGATAGATTCCTACAAAGTTTTACAAACATAGCAGGTGTGAAAAATGCTGCAAGCAAAGAAATATAAATGATTATTTATTGGCACCAAATGTATTCTGCAGCAGGACAAAGACCCCAAACATACAGCCAAAATCATTAAGAACTATCTTCAGCATAAAGAAGAACAATAAGTACTGGAAGTGATGGTATGGCCCCCACAGTACCCTGATCTCAACATCATCAAGTGTGTCTGGGATTACATGAAGACACCGAAGGATGTGAGAAAGCCTACATCCACAGAAGATCTGTGGTAAGCTCTCCAAGATGTTTGGAACAACCTACCAGCCAAGTTCCTTCAAAGACTGGGTGCAAGTGTGCCTAGAAGAATTGATGCTGTTTTGAAGGCAGAGGTTGGTCACACCACATATACATTTGACTTCGGATTTATCTTTTGTTGATTCACTGCATTTTTTTGATTGATGAAAATAAACGATTAACACTTCCATTTTGTTTACAGCATTTTTCTCACCTGCCTTGAACTTTTGCACAGTACTATAAATTTAAATAATATACTGATAATGAAATGATTTTTAACTGGCATCATGGAGATGCTGCACATCTCAGCTAAACCTAATGAACCTAATCAACATAGTCAAACATACAAACAAACTTTTTGCTACAACTTCTTGCTATATTACAAAATCTGAATGTGAACAGAAATATATAGGAGCTACACCTTATTAATTCTGCAAAAGGTTATGTTACGAACTTGTATTTTCATGTGTTTGTTCTGGGCAGGTAATATGTTTATGTTAATTCAGCTGTGCCAGGGCTCGGCTCCGATTGGTGCGTGGATACACCGGCCCGACGCGACTGGTTCCAGCTGGAGGACCCGCCCATTAAAAGGAGGCTGGAGCGCTACGGCTTGAGAGGGCCTCGCGTCTCTCCTCATTACCCAGCAGCGTAACTGTGGCAGCCGTTGGCTGCAGTGTGGCTTGAAAGTGTTGGAAGTGGAGTGGGTAGGGGTGAGCTGCCGTTTCTTTTGATCACCCGTTTTTTCTCCTGTTTTGAATTAGTTAAGGAGGTTAGACTCTGTCTTTATTTTTGACTTTGTTTTGGTAAGGTCAGGGGTGCGGGATTTGTGTAGATTTTGTTCTGTTTCTTATTTTGGCCTTGGCTCACCCTGAAGTGTTGACACTCCCGTTTTGTTGTTCCTCTTTTATTTATCACTTTGTAAATAAATCACTATAACGAACGGATTTGTTTCCTGTGGCTGCTTGGGTCTTGGGGGGGAAGCGAGTGCCTCGCTCATGTTATGGCCTGGCCCTAGACGGGTCGTAACAGTTAATAACATGAACAGTTAATGCCTAATTTGTTTTTGTCATGTATGTGTTCTTACAGTTCAGCTAAAATTCCCTAAAGGACCTAAAAAAAACTGCAGCCTGCCTTGATTATCTCTAGTTGGTGATTATGATACAATTGTGTAACATTCTGTTAATGATGAAGTAAAGGTTCAGTCATATTAGTTTTCAAACTTATGAATACTACAGAGATTAACTGAATGATTACTGCCTGCTAGGCCTTACATGAGCATAGATTTTAACTTTAAAGCATCCTGCCGACTACAATAGGGCATCAATGAATTGTACATACAATTGTACAAGCACATACAAGAATTGTACAAACAATAAAGGTGATTTGTGCTGACTTTTGCATGGGCAGCAACCTTTGTTCTGTATGGGAAATGAAACATTTGGAAGGCAAATCATTTCGTCCATTTTCCATTTCCCCCCCAATTCAAATAATAATGAAAGCAATGTGTTTAACATTTCACTTCAATCCACAACCTTTGTCAAAGGTTGCGATAACTATAAGAGCTGAGGATGTCTATGATTTCACACCTAGTAAAATAGCAAGTGATGGACCCAACATGTATCTCATAATCTCTTTCTTTTGTGAGCAGCTGATGAAATGGATCTTCAAAATTTAGGTTTGTCTTCTCCAAGACTCTGTTTCACATGGGAGTTACTCTGCTGCACTTTTCAGTCGTCCATAACTTTCAGATGTTGGATTAAAAAAAACATTGAAAGTAGCACTGCTACATCAAACTTAATAAGTGTGGACAAATGCAGAACAACTTTTGTGTTCTGTGTGTCTTTTAGAAAAGGAAACGTAAAAATGTTATGATCATGTATGATCCATTTGGTGTTTTTCATTTTTCTGTTAATAGGACAGCATCAGCTCTAGGCTTTATTTCAAGACTAGTGATGTCTCTAAATAAAGCCAAACAGCCTCCTTTATTTCCAAAATCAATGGTGATAGTCTGTATACAATTTGTAAAGCTTCTATAAACTCTGACGTTGAATAACTCAATAACAAAAGAAAAAGAACATAGGGTTTGATTAAATCCTGTGACTGTTCAGCAACAATGTTTTGTCAGATAAGTTTAGAAAAGGAAACCACCAGTTTAGACTTATCGTCTACTTCTGGATCTTAAGTGTGGTTCGAGTCTTGACTTAGCCCTGTCTTATGGTAGTAATAAAACTGAAACATTTCCAAACATTTTAGCATATTATATAAATCATTTATATCTCTCTGTTGCACTCAAATTCAATTCTTGTATTCATTTTTTGGTACAACAGGAACATGAGAGTGTTCCTGCTCTATGCAGAAACAGCAGAGGTAACACCAAACAATTTGGAAAGTTAAACCAGATCATGTACATCAATGCTGAGCACAGGGCAGTGCTGCTCACTAGACGTGAGATGTTGAGAGCATTAAATAAAAGCACCCCAACAACCCATAGCCACACAGCACAGGTTATAGCCATGATGGTGTAGAAAGCTTTCAGCTTTGATTGGTCAACCATCTCCTTTTCCCCACCCCCTTCCCGTGGCCCTGGGCGAATCAACACACACAGAACAGAGAGGCTGCAGAAAGTTATGATTATTATGGAGAGAGCCAAAATGCAGAACAATGGGGCACTTTTGTAGTTAGAGGGTAATAAAACCTTTACACCCGACAGTCCTAAACTTAGCAGCCAAACACAGACAATGCTGATATTTCTGATCCTGACCCCACGGGCATTTCTTAGACCCATGTAGGTGATGGGGTGAACAACCGCCATATAACGCTCTACACAGGTCAGGAGGTGGAAAAGTATTTCTCCATAATAAGCAATGCTACAGGCATATGATCCTACAGTCTCACTTACTAAGTGATTAGTGTATGCACCACAAAACATGACCAAACATGCTAAGACCCAGATCAGCTCCATGGCAGCCATGTGGTAGGTGAAGATGTCAGAGTGGCTTGCTGTTTTAAAGGAGCGCTGCTGCCGCCATCTTTGGAGACCAACATAAAAGATGAGGACAGAGAGAGTGAGGAGGAGGGTGATTCTCAGTGTATAGAAAGGAACCATTTGGGATGAATTTGCATTTGTGGAACAGAAATAGTCCAGAAAAGTGTTGGAGGTGGAGTTAAGTGACATATCTGCTGTAGGTCTGAGGAAAAAAAAAACAATTATAGGGACAAACAGGGGAGGGATCGACAGTTCACAATTAAAATGCATCTTATCAAGAAAATGTACTCCTAGACAGTCATAGATCAGTTAGTATATCTTTGGGAGTGAAAGTGTGAGTAATAAACTGCTTCCTGAAATATTTTTTAAAAGGAATTTTACGGGACATATGATCTTAAATGTTAACTGACTTTTTAATATAAAACCAAAATGAAAAGAATTATTGACACTGGAAAAAGTCTACCAACAAAGCTTGTGATAATAACATAGAACTGATCATTATCATTGTTATCTACAATATCATTAAGTTGTTGGTTTGTCCACACTGAAAAAAAATTAAATAATCAGAGGCAGTATCTATGTCTACCTAATATCTATGTTATTACAGAAGATTGACTCTCTATATGAATATATGTTCAAACATAAAAAATATATTGTCTCTCTTATGATAGCATATACTTATTTAATCATAGTCAGTGTTCTTAGATTCACCTAATCAAGTCTGATTTAATCAGTGTAATGCTATCTTTCTGAGGGCTAATTTAAAGCATATGTCAATTTCCAAAGCCCATGAACCCTTAACAGGAAGTCTGGTTCGACTCTCTTATAAACTAACTTTCTAGCAGCAGGTAATGCAGATGCAGTAGTGGATTAAGGGACTGGCCCAGCGCTAAATACCTCAAAATCCTCCAGGATTCTCCCCTGCTTCCACTGATGAAACAACTTCTTTAATATTCTAAAAAAAATAAAAGAAACAATCAATAAATCTTAACAACTATGTTGGGTCTGTGTTTCCACAAGCCCCGCTGGTTTTAGAGACTTATTCATCATGAAAGAAAACAAGACAGTCAGCGATCGATCGATTTTTCTTGCAAGGGAGGTCTCGTTGGTGTCTACACGAAAATGACCCCAAATCCGGCCTCCTCCCACTGCCTTTTATTGAGAAACAGTTCACACAGCAAAGCAACGCATACATGGTTCTAAGAAAAGGCATTGTATGTATATGTGTGAACTTCTGTATGTAAGTAGGAATGTGTGTGTGTGTGTCCTCCTGCTGACCAAAGAGGGTCATAAAAGCATAAAAGCAGGAGCAACATCCTTGGTCATAAAGAGGGTAGTCTCCCCCACATCCAATGTATGGTTTGCCATAGATAACAAAGTGAAACCATACAAAGGGCAGGAAGTTTTACCAAACATCAAACAGACCTTTACAAGGATGTTGCCTGTAATAAGAGACTACAGCCCCCCACCCAGAACCTCGAGAACCTGGGGAGGGGGACAGTGGAATTCCATAAAAATGACAACATTTAACAATCCACTCTAACAAACTACATAAAGACAAATGTACAATAATTCAAACAAAACTCTTAACACCCTGGCAAACAGTCTACGCCCCATCAGTTGAACATATAAAATACAATTAACAGAGAAGTGCAACAATCTGAAAAGTAATAAATAATATTACAAATGACAACCTTACAAAAATCTTTTGAAAAAATACAAAAAGGTGCATTTCCTGCAAAAATGGCAGGTGAATGCCGTGTAGCGGAACTTACAGCTGAAGAAGCAGAACTATCTGCTGAAAAGAGATTAAAAAGCTCAAGTATCTGCTGCAGATGGCTTTATTTGAAAGGGTACACTGAAGAGTGACAAGAAAGCAGAGGGAGTGAGAGCGGGAAAGACATGCCACAACGGCCACGGGTAGGATTCAAATCTGTGCCGCCCGCTCTAAGGGTGCCTGCTCATCTAAGTTACGCAAACCGGCACCAGTTTTGCCAACTTTGCGACTTTTCACACCCTTTAATGACTTTTTTTTTTCTAAAAAAGCAACCAGCAAGTAACAATTTAATTTATATAGCATCCTTCTAGATAAAAGATTGCAAAGTGCTTCACATAGAGATAACAAAGGTTAAAACAAAAACAGACAAAAGTTAATAAAAATGCAATTCTAGAAAGATGTGTGTTTAGTTGTTTTTTAAAAGAAACTACTGAGTCCACAGATCTTAAGCTCAGTGGGAGAGAGTTCTACAGTCTGGGAGCCAAAGTGGCAAAAGCTCTCTCTCCCTTAGTTCTCAGCCTTATAAGATGAATAACAAGAAGGCCCTGATCACATGACCTCAGGGACTTGCTAGGGATGTAGGGCTGTAAAGGTTCAATGATGTAGGCTGGTGCTTGTACACAAAGAGCTCGAAAGGTCAGAACCAGAATCTAAAAATGGACTCTGAATTCAACAGGCAGCCAATGCAGCTGTATTAGCAACGGTGTCACATGTAAGTACTTCGAGGATTTGGTCAGATGTCTTGCTGCTGTGTTTTAAACAATCTGCAAATGCTTCAGGGAGTTTTTGCTTAGACATGTAAACAGTGAATTACAATAGTCCAATCATGATGAAATGAATGCATGTATAACAATCTCCATTTCAGTGCGTGACACAACAGGGCTTAATTTAGAAATGTTTCTTAATTGATAAAAGCAGGACCGAACCAGAGATTTGACATGAACACCCAAAGTGAGAGCCGGGTCAAAAATTAACCCTAGGTTCCTTATAGACAATTTCACAAATGTTGAAAGGTGACCAAGAGCATTCATTATCTTAGGTACATGTCTGTCAGGAGCACATAAGAGGACTTCAGTTTTTCCTTTATTAAGTTGGAGGAATTTTCAGCCATCCAACCTTGAATGGATTATAAGCACTCATTCAGAATCTGCAGCTTAGAAACATCTTGGGGTTTAAAAGAAATATATAACTGGATATCATCGGTGTAGCAGTGGTACCAAATACCCTCAAAGGGGCTCAAAATATGCTGGAGAGGTAGATATATTAAAAACAATAAAGACCTCAATATAGAACCTTGTGGCACACCATGGGTGAGGGAAGTGGAAGATGACCTGTAATTAGAAACTGCCACAGAAAAGTATTGTCCATACAGATATGAGGAGAACCACTCTAAGGCAGATCCAAATACCCCGACCCAATATTTGAGCCTTTCAAGCAGAATGTGTGTCAACAGTGTGGTCAACAGTGACGTGATGTCCAACATCAGCAGAACAGAGCATTTTCCTGCATCGTTTTGCATCAAAATGTCACTGGAGACTCTAAGAAGGGCTGTTTCAGTAGAATGAGCTCTACAAAAGCCAGTGGGAAATTTGTCAACGATATTGTGTTTTTTACACATATTTCTAGTTAGAGAAAATTCGGAGGTTTATCCCTCAAAACTGTAAATGCAAAAAAGTTGCACAAAATAGTTTCTAATCACAGGAAATTTCTTTTGTGGTCTTCATAGTTTTATTTTTCAGATACGCCAATTTTTATTGACCAAAAAAATTTTATGTACTGCAGGAAAAACAAAAATAAATATTTTAATGCAAATTTGCAAAAAGAATAAAAAAGAAATAGCATGTGCATCAAAATACACTATTTCCAACACTTTAATTTGAATTCTAAACATCACAGGAACTATACAGAAAGGCATAATCTCAAACATGAATTTTAAAAAACACCAACATATCTCTGTAAATGCTCTATAAGAAAAAAAAAAACATTTTCCTATACTGACATGACGTCACTACAGGTTAATAATTATCTGTACTGTTTGGGATCCAAAAGCACTATAGCCTGCCTGTAAAAGCCCTAGCTTTTGAAAAATATGCTAAAGGTAAAGTGAAAGCTCTGTCATAAGTCAGGCCTGTAAGTTTCCAAACTTATAAATGATTACTACCTGGCAGGCAGTATGTTTTTTACACAGTCATTATTCTGTATGTGACATGTGTACTTTGGAAAGACAAATCATTTATTTATTTATTTTTTTGCATGCGGGGCAGCTGGGATACGCACCAGCCCAGCTGTGATCCTGACAATAATAAGTAGGAAATAATGGATGGATGGAAGACAGTATTAGTTCTGAAACCCTTTATAATCATCTTTGTAAACTTTGAATTTCAAGGACTAAATACAAAATAGTGTTCTGGAGCTAGATCAAATTAGTGTTCGATTACAGTGATTTGCTAATTGATCTTACAATTAAACTAACAGTTAAGACTTATTGGCCAATATAATTAATTTCTTAATTCTCCTGGGTCTACTTCTGGAACTTACATCTGGTAGGAGTCTTGACTTGCCCTGTGCTATGATAATAATAAAACTGAAACTGTTCCAAATATTTTAGCATACGTTTTGTTTTTAAATCATGTAACTCTATATTCTCTTGTGTACTCAAATTCAATCCTTGTCTTCACTTGTTGGTATAACAACAACATGAGTCTTTTCCTGCCCTATGCAGATACAGCAGAGGTAACACCAAGCAGCTGGGCAAGTTAAACCAAACCATATACACCAACATCGAACACTTGCCAGTGCTGCTCAGCAGAAGTGACTCCTTGAGAACACTTGAAACAAGAAAGCCAACAACCCATAGCCACACAGCACAAGTTATAGCCGTGATGGTGTAGAAAGCTCTCAGCTTTGATTGGTCAACCCTCTCCTTTTTCCCACCTGCTTCCCCTGGCCCTGGCCGAATCAGAACACAGAGAACAGAGAGGCTGCACAAAGATATGATTAGTATGGAGGGAGCCAAAATGCAGAACAATAGGACAGTTTTGTAATTAGGAGGTAATAAAACTTTAACACATGTCATTCCTAAGCTCAGCAGCCAAACACAGCCGATGCTGATGTTTCTGATCCTGACCCCACGGGCATTTCTTAGACTCATGTAGGTAATGGGGTGAACAACAGCCAGATAACGCTCTACACAGGTCAGGAGGTGGAAAAATATCTCTCCATAATAAGTAATGCGAGAAGCGTGTGAACCTACAGTCTCACTTACTAAGTGATTAGCATATGCACCATAATAGATGAGAAAGCACCCCAAGACCCAGATCAGCTCCATGGCAACCATGTGGTAGGTGAAGATGTCAGAGTGACTTGCTGTCTTAAAAGTGTGTTGCCTTCGCCATCTTTGGTGACCAACATAAAAGACAAGGACAGAAACAGTGAGTAGGAGGATGATTCTCACTGTATAGAAGGGAATGAATTTAGGTGAATTGTAGGAGCAGAAATAGTCCAGAAGATAGCTTGGGGTGGAGTTAAGTGACATATCTCCTGTATGTTGTAGGTCTGAAAGGAAAAAAAAGGAAAAAAAAAACAATTAGAGAGACAGACAGGGGACAGATTGAAAGTTATGATGCATCGTATTAAGGAACTGTACTTTAAGGCAGTCATGGACCAGTTAGTTTAGCAAATATATAAAGCAGAGATATATCGAATTATGTAGCAAAGAAAAATAGATACATATCACCAAATGTTTTATATTATAAATTCCTGAAAGTAGGCACACTTTGCTTTGTTGACACCACTGCAAACACTCGGCCTTCTCTCAATGAGCTTCATTATGTAGTCACCTGTAATGGTTTCCTGTCACAAGTGCCTTCTTAATGGGGTTGGAACCATCAGTTCTGTAGTGCATAGGTCAGTTTGGTACACAGATTAGAGACCAGATAAATGCAACACAGTGTTCTAGTAGCAGACACATTTCTACAACTATTCAGACGAGACTGCATGAATGCAGCCTTATCTTTGCTAAGAAACCACTACTAAAGAAAAGCAGAAGAGATTTGTTTGGGCCAAGAAACACAAGGAACGGACATTAGACCAGTGGAAATCAGTGCTTTGGTCTGATGAGTCCAAATTTGAGATCTGTGGTTCCACTCGTTGTGCCTTTGTGTGATACAGAAAAGATGAACAGATAGTTTCTACATGCATGGTTCCCACCATGAAGCATGGAGGAGGAGGTGTGTAAGGGCTACTTTCCAATAAGGATAGTGATGGAGTGCTGCACCAGATGGCCTGGCCTCCACAGTCACCTGACCCAAACCCAAGTGAGATGGTTTAGGGTGAGATGGACTGCAGAGTAAAGGCAAAAAGACCAACAAGTGGTCAGCATCTCTGGGAACTCATTCAAGGCTGTTGGACAGTCAGGTGCCTACGTCATGAATCTCATAGAGACAATGTGAGAAAGAGTCTGCAAAGCAATGGTGGTTATCTTTAAGAATATAAAATATAAATGTTTTGAGTTATGTAGTAAACAAAAAAATTATGAAATAAATTCATATGTTCATTCATAGTTTTCATGCTTTCAGTGAAGATCTACAATGTAAAATAAAGAAAGACCATTAAATGAGAAGGTGTCTCCGAACTTGACTGGTAGTGTATGTTCCAATACAAAACACATTGTGTCTTATCCATGACATAATATAATTATGTAATCCCAGTCAAAGTTCTTAGATCAACCTAATCAACAAACAAGTATTAACAAGATGTCTGATCTAATCACACATAAAACAAAACAAAAACATCTGTACAGTGGATAAAATTTATAAAAAATGTAAGTAATTTATAGTTAACACAGAATAATTTATGGAAGAGCATCCTTTGTCGGTGCTGCTGTCAGAAGAAATCATCTAAAATTCCCCAAAATCTTCAAGACTCATCTGCTTTTATGGCAGTTGCATCAGTTTAAAAAGATAAATAACAGCTTAAATATGCATGAAAAAGAAGGCATTTAAAAATTAAGTTGTCACTATAATAAAAGATATTAAAGAGCACCTTTTGGTTGAATTGTTTCCTCTAGTTCACGTCTCCAAACTGACTGCTATTGACTCTAAACTGCGCTGATGCTTCTGCTAGAGTTCAGGGTGCTCACAGTTGACACAGCAGTAGAACTATGTGAGCTTTTTGCATGAATCATTAGGTGGCACTTAATGTAAATTACAGCAGCAAATTGTAATTCACAATTTGGGTCACAGAGCAGTGTAGTAGGGTACATCTGTATTTTCTAACCATGTGGATACTTTATGTAGTGAAAATAGAATTGTTCTTATTTTCACCCAAACCAAAACTAACAAGCAGTTTGTGTAATTGATGCAACTGGTTTAGATTCAGTTTTTAGATGTGACAGAAAATAACATGCACATTGGACTATGAACAATGTGGAAAATGTAGAGATTTTTAATGTCTATGTCTTCATTCATTCATTACATCTGATAGTGTTCAAAGGGCATGTAATTAAAAGCAGGTGTTTATTCAAATTAAGCAGTGTCATGTCACCTGTGTGTACATAGAGCAGATTTATGGGATCTCATTTCCATTCTTTATGGAAGCAGAGAGCTGCCAACCAGGCCAAAGAAAAAAAGAGCTATATTGCATTATAATGAGAAAACGTTATCATTCTAACAATATGCTTTTCATGATAGTACAATATACTTTTCACATTCAACATAATATCAAGTTATTACAATATACATACTCATCATGTTATAAAAAAGCCTTTCATGCTCTTACAATATAAATATTATATTGTACGAATGTGATCATGCACTGTACAAGTATAAGTATATCCTATCCTAATCCTATATAAAAGTATAGGATTATAAGGCCCCAAAGGTAAAAAACTACATTTTCTGTGAAAATGAGGTCACTTCCGGTTTTAGACAGGTAATGGCAGAGGAAGTGTTTGAACAGCTGATCTGATCCTCAAAGCGTGTTTCTGTAATATTATGTTTTTGTTGCTGCAAGTGCTTTTTGTGCAATTTTTGCAAAGCTATATGTGGAAGTACAACTGCTCCTGTTTCATATGCAAAAAAATCATTTCGCTAGCTTATGTGGTTGCAGTTCTACAGGGATTTAAAAATAGTTACTGTTCCAACCTTCTGTAGCTCCTGATTCTTTTGATTCTGAACTGGTAGAAAACACACGACTCGAGACATCATACTTCACTTCCCGTGTTCTTCTTTATTAACCCATGCACATGGGGAGATGTGCACAGCACGAAGCCTCCTGCAGATCTGAAGGCCACTCCTTCAGTCATGTACATTTATAACTTTTGTCACACAATACATGTACACACTTTGACCTGACCCTCCACATTTGACTGTGATCACTGAATCCATACGCTTGACCATGTATGTGTGTAACTGTCGTGTCTCTTACCCTCATATGTCCTGGCTCCCTACTCCTGCTATTCTCCTGCTATGAAGATATCCAAATGCCCAACTTCTTTTCACTGCTTGCTTCTTACTTAAGGCCAGGTCAGAAGATCACCCTGTGGACACATATAGACACATCATCACTGGCGTTTCCTCTCCTGCATTATCTACCCCCACAGTTACACACATGATGTTTCACATGATCTCTCCCCCTCCTCAAATTATTCATACTTTATTCTTTTGCTGCATTTCTACAAAGAGAGGCCTCTTATATATATTTATCCACATTATGCAAAACAGAGTGTGTCCGCTCTGACTGGTCACGTTTGCTGTCTAAGGACAGCGCTAACAAGCACTGCTTATGTCCAAAAACTAAAAAAACAAAACAAAACAAAAAACTCCGCTTTGTGTTGGTGGAAAAATGTACAATGCTGGCCAATCAAAAAATGATATGGGAACTTGACATTTGGTTGTTTATGAAAAGGGGGAAGTTTTAGGAGTGATGCAAGAGAGAGCGAGAGAGAGAGAGAGAGAGACAGAGAGAGAGAAAGAAGGCAGAAAAGCAAGAGAGAGAGAGAGAGAGAGAGAGAGAGAGAGAGAGAGTGTTTGGAGTGTACAGTTAGTGTGTTGTCTTGTGTAGTGTAGTGGATAGTTTTGTGTTGTGGGTCAGAACAATGAGGTGACAGCTGAATGTCACAGTTGCTGCCAAAACACCACCAAAGGCAGATTACAGTGTCTCCAGGTAGAAAACAGGAGGAGTGATACATAGCCTGTTGTCAGAAGTGCAGGTATCAGGCTGTGATATTCAGCTTTATAGTGTACAGAAATTATTTTTTGGAGTGGCACAAATAATTTGTGTGGCATCTTATGTAATGCAGAACACCTGATTGTTCTGTAAATAGTTTAAAAGGGTTATTAAAAAAAAGTAAATGGCTGCAAATAACTTTGTTGTTTGCAAAACTTGTGCATAGGCCTTTAAAATTTAACATTTATTTGCATTTAAAGTTATGAAATACGATTCATTAAACATGTTTGTGGTTATTACAGTAAAAAAAAAAAACTTTCTCTACTCGGACGTGTGTTTTTTGTCTTGTCTAATTTTAGATTGTGTTAGTACAGTATGTCAAAATGAAAACATAACTTTAAATTCAGAAATGTGAGGTTGTGCTGAAGAGAATCATACCAAACAACGCGAAGTAAATAGTTTTTTAATATATTTCTGCTAAGAGAGGTTAAAAGGTCTTAATATTACGACTTGATCAAGTGATCAAAGTTCTAAAACAGAGCTTTTCTTTCTTTCTTTCCCAATAAAAAGGCATTTTTATTCTTAATCAAAGATAAATTAAAATATAAGTTAGATCAATATATTCATTGTGTTGGTCATGGACGAAACCGCTCTTGGAGCCGGATCATTGACGTGAACGACGGGAGCCGGCTCCTTATTGGGAGCTGTGTTTCTTTTTTTCTCCTTTCTCTCACTCTCTCACTCCCTTTTTTCGCTTCACAGCCCACATGGGCCTGGTGTTTGCACGGAGCAGAGAGGGGAGGGGCGCAAACACAGCCTTATGTTTGCAGAGCAGAAGGGGAGGGGGGAGAGACATAAAATTTATTTTTTTAATTTTATGGGGAGTGAATAAATTAAAGCACATTTATATAATAAACATATATAAATAAAAAACACATTTACATTACATTAGTTATTCATTTTGTGCATAATTTTATATTGTTGTTGATAATTAATTAATTAAAGCAACAAGACAAACTGAAAAGCCAGTTGGGAGTCTGACTACAAAATGTATGATTTCAGAAAAAATGTTTACTAAAATACATAAAAATGAAAAAAAAAAAAAAAAAAAGTCAGTCGAGACTAAGATGAGACCAAGACCACGTAAAAGTGGTCTAATACTGAGTGTACCTAAAATGGACAGAAATATATGGGGCCTTGTTCAAAACATCTGGGACAAAGACTCAGTGAATACAAATAGATGTGTTTCATTTAGAGAAAACAGTTTCCAACTGCAAATTAAATATAAATAAATAAGCTAACAAAAATAGAATTTTATCAAGTAAAAAAACTTTTAAAGAACTGACATATTTAACATTTTATTAGTGGTTCCAAAAAGACACCATGAGTTTGGCTTTGTTTGTGAGTACTGAGCTCAGTTATGTCGCACTTATCCAAACAAACACCCCAGTTAAGTTAATGAAGTGAACACAGTCCTAACAGACTTTATTTGCATATTTCATTTGTGATAGAGTGCTATGCAAGTGTAACGGGTGTATTAAAAAATAATTAATATTTCACCAAAGATCCATCCTGCAGTGTTATTTTCTTTGTCAGTATTGGTTATGTATATGTGTTTGTTTATATATGTTTATTTTCTGTATTTATATTTTGGGAGCTTTTATTTTGTTTGTGTGACCTTTGACTTCCCGCGAAGTCACTTCCTGTAGCTGCGCGCTATTTTCCTCAGTCGCCTAGAGGTCCCGCTGAGGAGAGGTGTACATGCAGAAGTCCAGTAAAGTGAAGTCGCTGTACTGTTTTATTTTTATTTTAAACAGTTCTGGGAGAATAAATTCGTCCAGCTGGCAAAGTGAGAGCTGACTCCTCTGGTCATTTGCACAACACAACGCAGAGAACTAGCGGCACTCAGAGTTTAAGGCCAGACCGGCTACAGTGGTGCCGTGACCCGGATCCACACCACTTCAGACTTGCTCATCGTGGTTCGTGGAGACGCGATCAACGTCAGTTTGGTCACCAGAGGTTGCTGTAATGGACAATGTAATGTAAGCTTTGAACACAAATCCCAAGCGTTCTAGGAGACACTTGCACCTTTCTTTTTGGACTGTTTACAAAAAATTTAATTCTGCTGTTTGCATTGTATATATATTAGAACAATGGATGATGAAAAAGTTTCAAGTGACGGGTTCAGCTTTGCCATGGGAAGAGGGAGGGTAATTGAGGGGTTGCCTAGTACGCCAGTTCGTAGTGCAGGCTCCCCAGCTTTCTGTTCCACTCGCATACTTGGTTGCACATCTTCCAGTAGTGGTAAAGGTAAATCATTCTCAGACCCTTCAGCCACAGCAGACCCAGCATTAAATGACCTGATAACACACATAGCTCAACAGGTGGGGCAGACCATTAGGGATCAGTTGAAAGGGGAATGTGGGGAAAGGGATGACGGGGCCACACAAGCTCAGAGCAGTGTAAGCCAGCCACCCAGCGAGCCCACTTACCTCAACCTGACTGGGGCAAAGCTAGTCCTGCAGTCAGATGTGAGAGAGCCTCCAGTCTTCAGAAGAGATGGGTCGGATAAACATACAGTCTGTGAGTGGGAGGAGTTGATGAGAATGTATTTCAAGAAGCGAGCAACACCTCTTCAGGAACAGTACCAAGAAATAATGTTCAAGTTGATGGGCAAAGCTAAGGACATTGTAAGAATAACTCTGAGAAGCACCCCATCGTTGAAACCTTGTGAGAATCCTGATGTTATATATGACATACTGAGGCAACATTTCAGTGACATGACATATTCGTGTATGCCTATGGCCGATTTCTACAGCACAGTTCCAGCGCCAGGAGAAACACCTGTAGAATACTGGGTCAGACTGAATAAGGCAGTTGATGCAGCAGAGGAAAGCCTGAAGAGGCTCGGACAGCACATAGAGGATCCGTGCCAGGAGGCAGCCATGATGTTTGTGAAGTACTGTCCTGATCCCACCCTTGCTGCTGTTCTCAAGTTCAAGGCACCAGATGAGTGGGCAGCCAGTGAGATTCAGGAGCATGTGAATCGGTACCAGCTTGAGATGAAAGAACGTATGCTCCCCAGGTCTAAGTGTCTCACACCAGTTAAAGCTAACATCCAGACCCCTGCAGCTGATGGTCTAGCAACATCAATGCACCCCGGAGAAACACAGGTGCAGGCGGGATCAAATGAGACAGTAAAGGCCCCTTGTAACGACAGTTGCCTGAAATTACTAATCAGCCTTTTTGACCATGCTTTGTCACAGAATAACCAGGTTGCAGACAAGCAGCTTCCTCCAGGTCAGGCCCGACCCAGATGTTGTAGAGTATGCCAGTCCCCTGAACATTCTACCCTTGCGCATTGTAGGCAGAAACACCTATGCCTTGCATGCTTTGAGCCAAACCACATTAAGAGAAACTGCCCTCGTCGCTCACCTATTCAAAGGCACCCTGCCTCCCAACCTCATGACACCCAGCCTTTAAACTAGCTGGCCCGCATTTGGTGAGGGGTTGTGTGGGCACAGATGTTGAAACCCTTGGCAGTGATGATGTTGAAAAGCATTACATTAAAGCATGTGCAGCCGCACCAGATGGTGTTAAGGTGGTAGTACAAAACACACAGAGAGTTGGCCCGTTTGACAAACTGTTTTACACTCCTGTCAGCATTAATAACAAACACCACATGCAGGGTATGCTTGACTCTGTTCTGCTTGCTCACTGAGTGTGCACGCCATGGAACCAGAGTATGCTGAGTGAGAATATACTGCCAGAACCCACTCCCCTGACTCAAGAAATAGTGCTAGTAGGCTGTGGTGGCACACTTACCAAGCCAAAATGCATGTATGAAGTTGAAATGAAACTGTATGGCGAGACCTGTATTGTTCCCATCCTTGTAGTGCCAGGTCAACGTGATGATATAATCATTGGCACAAATGTCATCCGGTTTCTCATGCACCAGTTGAAAATAACCAGTGATTATTGGCGCCTCGTGTCAGGTGGCAGTTGTCCCCCAGAGTGTGAGCAGTTTCTTGACCTCATGGCTAATTCATCCCGATGGAGAGGTGGAGAGCTCCCAGACAAGATCGGCACAGTCAAGCTTCAGCAGTCAGTCACCTTGTTAGCGAGACAAGAGCATCTAGTCTGGGGCAAGCTGCCGAGTAATGTTTCTATGTCACCAGGGAGCACAGTGATTGTTGAAGCCACTTCATCAGAGTCCATGCCACGTAACATCATGGTTGGCCACATCATAACGCCATTGTGGGGTGATAGGTGGGTTCCCATGAAAGTCACCAACCTGTTGGATAAACCAGTCACCCTGAAAAGAAACAGTAAGTTGGCAGACGTATCCCCTTGTGTTGCTGTTGAGGATTTTGAAGTTTTCCAGGGCACCTGTCGACTCCAGAAATCTGAGCAGGAGGAAGAGAAGGATGATGCCTACCTCACTGATCTTAAACAGAGACTAAAACAGGTTGGGCTCAGTGAAATTGATATTGACCTGTGCCATGTTGGTCAGGGGGGAATGGAGAAGTTGGTTAAAATGCTTGAGAAGTACAATGACATTTTCTCCAAGCATACACATGACTGTGGCAAGGCCGAAGGCTTTGTACACCGCATCAGGCTCACTGATGAGAGGCCATTCCGCCTTCCTTACCGCCGAGTCCCCCCAGCACATTACCAAAAGCTGCGACAAGTTTTGTCTGAAATGGAAGAACAGGAAATCATCAGAAGGTCTGTGAGCGAGTATGCCTGTCCACTGGTGTTAGTGTGGAAAAAGGATGGTAGTTTGAGAATCTGCACTGACTTCAGATGGCTGAATGCAAGGACCCTCAAAGATGCACACCCACTGCCGCACCAGTCTGACTGCCTTGCTGCATTGGGTGGAAATACCTACTTCAGCACCATGGATCTGACCTCGGGATTTTATAACATCCCTATGGCAGAGGAAGACAAGAAATACACAGCATTTACAACCCCAATGGGATTGTTCGAGTACAACAGAATGCCCCAAGGACTCTGTAACAGCCCCGCCTCATTCATGCGAATGATGCTCAGCATTTTTGGGGATCTGAACTTCAGTAGTCTGTTGTGCTATCTCGACGATCTGCTTGTATTTGCTCGTACAGAAGAGGAGGCCTTGGAGCGGCTAGAGACTGTGTTTCAACGCTTGCGCATCCATAACCTCAAACTAAGTCCTAAGAAATGCCACTTAATGAGGTCATCAGTGAAGTTTTTAGGCCACATTATAGATGGCAATGGAGTGGCTGTGGACCCAGCAAAGGTTGAGGTCATAGCAAAGATGACAAAGGCTGAATTGATGGAGGATGATGGCTGCATCCCTTTACAGTGTGGACAGATAACAACCCTCTCACCTACATCATGACAAAGCCAAAGCTTGATGCTTGTGAGCAGCGTTGGGTGTCCAAGCTTGCTCCTTACACATTTGATCTGAAGCACATACCTGGTACCAAGAACGTCGTAGCTGATGCTCTCAGCAGAGACCCCTTTGCAACAACAGTCAGCCATAGGCTGATCACAGAGCAGTACAGTCACCTCCTTGCTGAATCTGAGAGTGTCAGTTCTGAGGGAATACAAAATACATTCCGGTTGAAGGTCCAAGGTCAACGCGTGGACACACCACCTTTCCGCACCACAGGACTGCAGCCCCCCTCGTCTCAGCCTGGATGTGATGCTATGGATGTTAAGGCAATCCTGGATTGTCACAGTGAGTGGGATCTGGCTGCTGAAACAAGGGCTGTGGAACTGTTCCAGTCAGTTAAGGACCTAGTGTTGCCAGGACAGGAGTCATTTCCTGTGTCCACACTAGAGGAACTCCAGCATAGCCAGGAACTTGATCCCAGTATTTCAAAGATCTTACCATTTGTCACAAGGAGAAGGCGACCTTCCAGGCGTGAAAGGGCAGGATTTGATGCGAAAGCCATGGTGTTATTTAAACAGTGGGAGAGGCTTAGGATCCAAAATGGAGTTCTCTATCGGATCACAAAGGACCCCCTGAGTAAACAAAGGAGACATCAGTTTGTTTTGCCTGAAAGTCTCAGAGCAAAGGCATTGAACGGTGTCCATGATATTGCAGGACATCAGGGGCAAGCGAAGACTTTATATCTGGCAAGACAACGGTTCTTTTGGCCAAAGATGGAGTCTGATATAAAGGAGTATGTCAAATGCTGTCAAAGATGCATCCTGGCCAAAACACCAGAACCCTCTGCTCGAGCCCCACTTCAGAGCATCAGAACCTCCGCTCCTATGGAGTTGGTGTGTTTGGATTTTTGGAGTGCAGAGGATAGTAAGCAGCGCTCAGTAGATGTTCTTGTCCTTACAGATCATTTCACTAAGCTAGCCCATGCCTTCCCTTGCACAAACCAGACTGCAAAGCAGGTGGCTAAGAAACTATGGGACCATGTTTTCTGTGTGTATGGGTTTCCTGAGCGGATTCACTCCGATCAGGGGGCAAATTTTGAAAGTGAGCTCTTGGCAGAACTGCTCAAGTTCTCAGGGGTCTCCAAATCCCATACTACGGCATACCATCCCATGGGAAATGGAGGGACTGAGAGGTTTAATAGGACACTTGGCAACATGCTTAGGTCCTTGCCCCTCAGAGAAAAGAACAAGTGGCCTCAACAAATACAGAGTCTGACATTTGCATATAATGCAACTGTACATGAGACCACGGGTTTTGCCCCATTTCAGCTCATGTTTGGCCGCATCCCGAGGCTCCCTGTTGACGTGATGTTTAAACAGGTGCTCTGTGATCCTGTAGTTGTGGATCACAAAAGTTATGTGAAAACACTCATGTCACATCGTCATGAGGCAGCTAAGATTGCCCAGACCCATGCCATCAAGGAACAGGACAAACAGGCAAAAAGATATAACAGAAAAGTAAAGGGCACTCATCTGAACATAGGAGACAGAGTACTCATTGCAAACAAGGGTGAAAGAGGAAAGAAGAAACTTGCTGACAAGTGGGATGCAACAGTGTACACAGTCAGAGACAGAAATTTGCAGACTCACACATACAAGTTGGAAGATGACAGAGGCAACACAAAGGTGGTACATGGCAACCTGGTTTTGAATATCAGCTTTCTGCCAGTAGTGACAGCTGAACTGGGTGACACTGGATCAGAGGGAGGGTCATGTGCGTCAGACCAGTTAGATTCCTTGGATGAGGAGACTACAGAGGACAGGACCAGTGCTTGGATCAACTCAAATGATGATGAGAGTCAGGAGACCCTGAGTGAGGGACTCTCAGGATTGGGCAAGTCAAGTCAACAAGCTCCAGAGGTGGTTGCAGGGGATTCAACCCAGTGTTCCCTGGTAGGAGAGGACTGCCCAGACAGAGACACAGACTTGGACAGTTTGGTAGCAGAACCTGACTTAGACTCCCTGTCTGTGTTAGATACACTTTCAGAAACTGCACTCACTCACTTACATCCATCAGACACAGATCGTGATGCACACACCAAGCCCCTACCAGTAGCCCCAGTGCATGTTGCCGACGCACAGATGCCTCCAACGGATGTATGTCATGATGTGGGTCCCCAAGAACAGCCACGGGCAGGCCCGGACAATGTTGTCATGACGCGAGCCGACCGAGTTAGTAAAAGAGTTAATCGACTCATTGAGTCCATGGTTCAAAAGCCTTTTGGCTTTAAGCGTTTGGCGAATTCAGTTAGCAGAAGGTCTCAGTCTCTTCTTACGCTGTTTTAAGTGAACCCAGGTGTTTAGAGATCTTTCAGTTTTTTTGGTTCTAAGGAACAGTTTCATTATGGCGCAATTAGATACATAATATGTTTTAAGGTAATTGACGTGTGTGGACGGCTGGGAATGTGTGTGGTGTAAATGGCATCACACTGATCTAAGAAAGGCTGGGGCCTGATCACCCTCATGCTCTTTCTGAACCTATCTGGTAGGTGGCTTATACAGCTGAAACTAGAGCTTATAGCTCGGAGGTTTAAACCCATGCCTAGGAGCCATAAAATCTGTAGATTTGTCCCTGTGTTGCAATAGGATTGTTCACCTGACTGTTCTGGATTTTGGTGAAATCTAGGAGGGGTGGATGTAACGGGTGTATTAAAAAATAATTAATATTTCACCAAAGATCCATCCTGCAGTGTTATTTTCTTTGTCAGTATTGGTTATGTATATGTGTTTGTTTATATATGTTTATTTTCTGTATTTATATTTTGGGAGCTTTTATTTTGTTTGTGTGACCTTTGACTTCCCGCGAAGTCACTTCCTGTAGCTGCGCGCTATTTTCCTCAGTCGCCTAGAGGTCCCGCTGAGGAGAGGTGTACATGCAGAAGTCCAGTAAAGTGAAGTCGCTGTACTGCTTTATTTTTATTTTAAACAGTTCTGGGAGAATAAATTCATCCAGCTGGCAAAGTGAGAGCTGACTCCTCTGGTCATTTGCACAACACAACGCAGAGAACTAGCGGCACTCAGAGTTTAAGGCCAGACCGGCTACACAAGTATGGCTAATGTCATTATAGTTTATTTAGAAAATGTGAAACAGGTGATTCATTGTAATGTGCAAAGATACATGGTCACACAGGATACAAGGCACAGAGCGAGTTTGTGTGTTCTATTTATACTGACTCATTCATTTTTAATTTTTTGTTATCATTTATTTTTATTAGTTTGAACATATAGTTAATTCAGTTTCACCACAACAATGTCTGTAAACGACTGAGCGGAAGAGGATTTTAACTTTACTGTTACTGCAGTTTGTACAGAGACATGACTGAAACAATGCAAGGAGGAAATTTTTAGATGTAAGCAGGAGGATGACAGCAATGCTAATCAGGTGATGAAAAACATGTCACTGCAGCTCAGGGGGCTCTGAGAAATTAGCTCACTCAAAACCTGCTGAACTGCATTCTAGCATTTTTTTCAGTCCGTGTGAATGTGTCAGAGGTGATGAATGTTTCCACATTCAGAGATTTCTCCTGTCAGTCAACCCTCTGGATTTTTTAAACACAATTAATAATGAGAAAAAAAGGTAAGTAAATGTCCATGTTGTTGATCAGAGCAGCCTCACAGGGTTAAAATCAGACCTGAAGAGGGCCCGAAGCTCGAGCACTTTCATTTTGTTGAGCCTTTTTATGGTAACAAATGTTTTTTTTCCCTCCAGCTTTAACAAAGAAAACCTGCAGCATTGTTTCTGTTAATCCATCTGAGACATACACAGAGATCTTTATGTCATCTTTATACAAAATCAGTGAATAATTGCTAGAAAAATTCCACTTGACAGACAGAATGCTGTGAATGTTGCTCTTAGTTTGAAATTTGAGTTTTCTTTAAGCAATATTAGCCTGAAAATACACACAACCGTGCAGGCACATAAAAATCACAGAACAGAGGGAAAAATGAATGGGAATAGAATTCATGCCACACAAATCAAGAGAAAGGCAGGTTGGAGAACAAAGTGCTTGGAATTGATGCAAAAGTCTGAGTTTAGAGTCCGTGTGTGTATGTGTGAGTGTGTGGGTGTGTGTGTGTGTCAAAATATGACCCTGTGAAAACTGCTCAGCCAGGCCTAGCAATGTTTTACTATGTTATCTGCAAAGGCATGAAACTGCCAAGTTGACCGGTGCCATTAGCCTCCCAGGAGAGTAGTAGGAGTCCTCCTTGCAGCAGCCCAGCTAAGACAAAAGACTGTTGTAACTGAAAAGATATAGAGTGTAAGTTCCGCCATACCATATATCATCAAACAAGATGTGACCTTCCCATGAACTTAACGTGTATGAGGTATGCTGAAACAGCAGAAGGGAGTGAACATCCTCCTCAGAGTGCACACAGAACTAGCTAAGCATAAATGATTATATGTTTCTAAGTACAAAGTAAGTGTTATCACTCTCACAATCTCTGTGTGATCTCTACCAAGACAAAAAGATCGGAGAGACTGGTGTCACAACACAAGTCAGACTTTTACCTTTTCACAAAAGGTTAAAAAGTGATTGTCCACAATTTGGACTTTAATTCCAGAATGTTTTTGCATAATATTTTATTAAAGCAATTTTGCAAGAGCAAAGCAAAATCAAATAGTATCAATAACAAAAAATGATCAAATAACATGTATCATATTTATCTACTTAACCTACTCTGAGCTAATGCTGATTTTGTTCTTGTCTTTAGTGGAAAGAGGCTGAAGAAAGGATGAGCACACCTGGATCCATAAATGCACTTATTGATGATAATCACCCACAAGGAAAGCAGCATTCTCTGGGCATTTTGTAGAAGTATGATGTAACCCAAAATCCTTCAGAATTAACCATCTAACACAGCAAAAATGAGCAGAGAGGAAAGCCAAAAATATACAACCAGTTTGCAGAGGTCGGGTTACCTCTGCCATCCCTCTTTGAATTTTCAACTGCGAACCTCTTAGATCCAATCATCTAAACTGCTCATCTCACAGAAGACAAAAGGGAAGAATCCCGAATGTCTTTTACTGCCCACTGTTATACCACCTCTAACACCTAACCTCACCTCTGTGGACATATAGTCACATCATTAACATTTAATCACCTGATGTGCACCCACAAGTTACCATCCTCTCTCTATCTGACTTACATGATCTAACACACAGTTTAAAGTTTAAAATGACTTTATAATATTTTCTTCATTATTCTAAACACAGAAATTCTAACATATTTAAACATTCAACAACATATAAATATAATTCACTTCATGTTTCATTCAATTATGCATTAGATTTGTCTTTAGCAAATTCTCACATGAAAGTTCATTTTAACATAATCCCTTTTTAATTGAAGTACACAGGGATATTTTACTTTTTTAAACTGAGTTTGTCAATCACCATCTATTTAATACAAGTTTTTTTTTTATTTAATCATACATTTTATAAATGAACCATTTTCTGTGATTTGCACTCTGATCATTTTAATCACTTAAAGGTGGATGTTCACACCCTCTCAGCTGTGACAACAAGCAGTGGCAAAGGGGGACTTCAGTCTCTCTCTACCTCATGTCACCTGACACATCTTGATTGACACTCACTGCTTTACAGGATTGACATTAAGTTTAAAATGATGGATGCACCAACATCCTAAACTATTTATAGCAAAATACAACCAACTTCTTGAATATTCTCAGAATTTTAAAGAACCCACCATTAAATCTTAACAACCACCTAAAAACAAATGCACAATCACTCAAAAACACAACCTAACACCCCAGCAAACAGTCTACACTTCATCAATTATAAATATACGAAATAAAACCTCTGGATAAGTGCAGCTGAAAAGCAATAAATAAAATTAAAGTCTTTCTTCTGATGATGCTGCCTAAGGGAAGCATGCATAATGTAAACAGAACTGGTGCTAGCATGGACCCTGGTGGAACTCCATAGTTAACCTTAGTGTGTGAAGAGGACTCTCCATTTACATGAAGAAATCAGAGTTTATTAGATAGATATGATACAAAACACTGCAGCACAGTACCTGTAATACCTACACCATGCTCTAATCACTCTAATAGGATATTATGGTCAACAGTATTTTTCGAACACTGCACTGATGTCAAGCAGGACAAGCACAGAGTTAAATCCACTGTCAGAGGCCATGAGAAACAATGAGCTCTGAAACCTGACTGAAACTCCTCAAATAAACCATTCTTGTACAGTTAGCTGTTTTACAGCTAATGCATTTTATTTATTTTGGCTCTGTCGGATCATCTAACTAGTCAAACACATCTGCTATATGATAAAACCAGTGTAAGCATTACTGAAATTACATACGAGAACATTCTATTTTAAAGGAATTACAGCAGTTATATTCAAGATAGCGGTCTTTTAAGTTTGCTTGAATCACTATTTTCATTCTTTTTCACTTACAGCTCAGTTACATTTAGGAACCAAAACTACAAGCAGACAATGACAAAACCTCTGCAATTATCTGAAAAACTCAGTACAAACCAGCTATGCTGAACAGATTCTGCTTACATGACAGTGAGAGGTGTGAAGACAGGTCCCCCTTTTTTTTTAAAGTATTTTTTTATGAAAACATAAAAGTTCCACTGCAGCAATTGCCCTGACAACTACAGATAAATACTCAACTACAGTTCATCAATAGTTTCCTAAAAGAAAAGCAACATGTGAATTTCCCTGCTCTGTGTAAATAAAGCAGAGGTAACACCAAACAGCTGGGAAGGTTAAGTCCCTCTACACTTACTTGCACCAAGCACTTGACAGTGTTGCTTATTACAGGGATATTGGTCACTGGAACAGAGGCAAGCAGCCCAATGCACCACAACCAGAGCACGGATGATATAACTGTGATGGTGTAGAAAGCTCTTTGCTTTGATTGGTCAGCCTGTTTCTTTCCTCCACTTGCTTCCCCTGGCCCTGGACGAATCAGAACACGGAGAACAGCGAGGCTGCAGAAAGATATGATTGTTATGGATAAAATCAAAACACATAACAATTGTTTGGAGCGTTCATTATGCATAACTAGAGATCCAAAGCTCAGTCCAAAACTCAGCAGCCAAGCACAGCCAGTGCTGATGTTTCTGATGCTGACCCCACGGGCGTTTCTTAGACTCATGTAGGTGATGGGGTGAACAACAGCCAGATAACGCTCTACACAGGTCAGGATGTGGAAAATGATCCTCCCATAGTAATTCATATAATAAGCATTTAATCCAAGGTTTGTCAGTGCTGAGTTATTAATATAAATGCTACCAAGTTTGAAGAAGCCCCCAACGATCCAGATCAGCTCAATGGCAGCCATGTGGTAGGTGAAGATGTCAGAGTGACTTGCTGTTTTAAAGGAGCGCTGCTGCCGCCATTGTCTATGACCCAAGTAGAGGACGATAGTGGAGAGAGGGAGGAGGAGGATGATTCTCAAGGTATTGATGGTAATGTTTACATATCTGTAAACGTTGTAGTTGTAGCAATCCAGAACACTGGAGGTGGATGAGGAGTTAACTGACATATCTGCCATATCTCCTGTATATTGTAGTTGTGCTGAGAAAAAGGAATTAAAGAGGCAAATAAGGAGACAGAAAGTATAGAAGTAAAAAAAGGAAAAAATAAATTAACATGCTTTTAAGTTATATTTAATCTTGGTAGGGTATTGGTGTAATCTCACATTTTCTCAGTAGTTACGTTAACGTTAACATATACTATCATAAGAAAATATTTGTTGACAAATATTTGTTAATAAATGAATGGTAATAATAAAAAAAAACAAGAAAATCACATACACTGACAAAATCCATTTAATAATTTTGTAACTGAATGCATTTTATTCTTGTTATGTGTATACATTTATCTTTATGCTTAAAGCTATAAAACAAAGCTCTGTCACTACAGACCACATTTACTAAGAGTTTCTCCTGGTGCAAAATACTTTTTTATGTTGAACAGCTACCAGGATTTAATAGAGGCACAGTGTAAATTTTGTAATTGAATGCAGTAAACACAGGAAATACTGTGGCTGGTCTCACTGCAAAGGTATTTATCAGTTTCCAAAGCATGACGTTTTGGGAGGAGAATATTTAACTCATACATGTAAGTCATAAGTCATTACTGAGATTTCTGATATTCAGCTTAATGCAGATTATTCAATCGATTCTCATTTTAAAATATCAGTATTTTAGTAATTTGGGGTACATTTGTTGTTTATGATTATTGGGAACACAGTGGAAAGTAACTATGTTATTAGAATTTTTTAAATGATTGGTAGGAACTACTTTTTCTTCTGCCTGTCACAGTGATATGCAACATATGACTGTATAAATGCATCACAGCTCATGTGTGATGTGTGACGCTATTTCAGCTCCACAAACAGCCAAGATGCGGTTTGTGACACACATGGCAAGACCACAAACCTTGTCTGACAAACACAAAAATAAAATATAACACAGAATCTAATGATGAGTTTATGATGAGGCAAAATGAAGGAGAGGAACAGGTGCTGATAGGGCGAGACAAATGTCGCTTGTTGAGTCCTTTCCCAGCACTCTCCAGGTACAGAGAGAGAAAAGGTGGTGGTATCGGATCTAAAAGGAAATCAGTGATCTTGCACATCACAAGGTAGTTCATCTCTCTGTCTCTGTCATGGTCCTGAGTCCATGGACTCAGTGATTTGGGGTTTGGTGTATTTATTATTATTATTGTCATTATTATTTGTGGACTCATGTTCTAGTTTTGGGAAAATTTGTGTTTTGGGATTTTCTGGTTCTGGGATTCTGGGTTGGTGCTCCCTCTGTTGGTTCCTGGTGTTAGTGTTTCCTCTGTCTCGTCAGGTTAATCAGGTCCAGCTGTGTCTCCCACCTGTGTGTGATTTCCCAGTGTCCCTCTTTGTGTATTTATGTTGTGTGAATTGATGTGCTGGTTACTGGTCCGTTTGTGTTCGTCTCCTGGAAACTGTCTGTGAACCTGTTTGTGAATCCACTGTGTGCTTTCCCTGCTGTTCTCCTTCATGTTCAGGTTTTCCGTTCAATAGTTTAGTTTCTCCCAGTTTAGATTATCCTAAGTTCTGTTTTTGCCATCCCCATTTTGTGTTCTTTCATTTATAATAAATCTCCCTCGCATCTCACTGTGTGCATTTGAGTCCTTTTCCCACACACCACAAGACTGTTGCCCCAGCTGTGACAGTCTCATTTAAAAAAAAATGCTGGAATTGCACCCACTAGTTCACAGAGTAGAAATCCAATCGGTTACATTTGTAGAACATTTATTACCAAAGATGTTTATTCAAATCAAACTTAATTTCTGGACTATAACCTGCCCTGCCATCGTGTTTTATGAATTATGCAATTTGAAGTCACAAATAAGTATTTAAACTTAATAAAAACTGCAATACCATCAGCAGTAAAAGTTGGGGGTTTTTTGGGTTGATTTTAATTTTGGGTGTCAAATTGGGATATTTTTTATCCTATTTCCCAGTTGTAGCTCTAACAGTGATCATTTCTTAGCACAGGTAACAATCATTTTCCATTTCTTATTGACTTTCAGGAACATCTGCTTTGGTCATAGTGTACTGCTGTTATATCACCTTTTGCTTGTTGTCATTCTGCACCTTTGGGGCCTAAATGCATATCATAATTCAGTCTTAGTAGAAGGCTGCTGAGTTTAAGTTCAGCATGGCCAAAATATTACAGTACATTTTGGACACACATAACAGCGTGTGTGTTTTTTTTCCACAGCTTTTATAGTGTATTTAAATTGTCTGGGTATCATTTATTTGGTTTCCAATACAATATCAATAATTTTAATACATTGTATGGCCATTAAACTAAACAAGTCCAATGTCCCAGTCAGGTATAAATACCATTTTTAATTCATGATCATCAAACTTTTTACTAAGATAACAGAAAGCTGCAATGCATTTTTTTTCTCTTTAACATGTTTAATGAGAAGCAATGGAAGTGTAATTGTTTTTTAAACAAAGGTAACTGCAGAATTTTAATTTTCTACAAACAAAGACATAGAATGCAAACTTTTGTGCATAATATGGATTATAAAATTATAATAAAGAACAAGTACCTCGTCTGTCGTCTCGTTGTTGTTAATCTCAGGCGTCCAAACTGAGGGATTGCTGTTCACTGCAAATGTCCTCTGAAGCTTCTGGCTTGATTGTGCTCACCGTCACAGCAGCAGGACTGTCTGAGTTGTTTGCAGCAGAGTCTTCTCTGACTCAGTTACTGTGAACTATATCAGGGGGGAAAAAATTCTCAACTTCTTCTGTGCATAGAGAAAATACAGTCTTGCTCTAGGGCCCTTTCCAATGACTATGGACCCTTTATGTGGCAAATAATAAATAACAGAAATTCAAACATGAAGTAAATAAACACCAACTCAGAGTTGAATTAGTTCAGACCTTACAACAAAGTAAAGTTGAAACTGTTAATGAAGTCTGAAAAAACAGTAAGCCCTAGTTCATTATACTGACTCATTTCCATATGACCTGCTGTGCTTGAGCCTACCAGTCCATTACCTTTGACAGGATTCAAATGTACTGCAAAGAAAAAACAGGTGTTAATTCAAATGATGCAGGATCTTGCATAAAGCGTGTACAGGGAGCACTTTCTCATTCTCATTTGCATGATTCATGATTCTAGTAGTTATGAGTGGTTTGTTTTATGTGCTGGATTCAATTTCCATGAGTTAAAAAACTGCATTCACAAATTGTTGAACAATTGCACAATAAGTCTTCTCATCGTAAAATTTTGAAGACTCCTGCCATCATCAACAGTTCATAATATCATCAAAATAAACCATCAATCTAAAGAAATCTCAACAGGAATCCCTACAGGAAAACATTACATAATTGAGAGTACTTATAGCTTCTCTGCTTTGATGACCTTTGGAAACTATAGGACAAGGACTGGAATTTCATCAATTTAGGACTTGAAATAACAAAAATAAACAATGGAACAATATTACATGTAACTGTGGTTTTTCTGTCTCTTTGTCTCATGTCCTCCAGGTGTAGGGCATCCACTTATTGGCTTAAACTTGGTATACCCGTATTGGCTGCTCTAAGCATAGGTGACCAACCCCTCACCATGGATCATTTCAAAAGGAGCAGCTTTCACATATATTATTCAAAATTGGCAGGAGCAACACAAATAAATAGAATAGAATAAAATTATCCTTTAATTGTCCCACAAGGGAAATTTGGTTGTAACAGCAGCCAGAAAGACACCTATAAAAATAAACAGAACACAGGACACAGAACAGAAACATACACAATTTTTAATAAAAAGCACACACTTCTTTTTCCAGAGTGAAATAGTTATACAACATACATCATTAAAGACTTTTAAGAACAGTTAGTGGGCACAGAAGTTTTAAAATATTTTTTATATTTTCTAATTCACACAGAGTCAAAAGTATACATGAACCCCAACTAAGTGTAGTTATTTCTCCCTTAGCTTTTCACAGCTGACAATTTTTGGACTGGTATGATATCATTTTTAAGCTGAAGTTTTGCAGGCTGTGACTATTTGATAGCAGTCATTTAATTATGTTTAAAAAAAGTGACATTGCCTGTATACAGGGTGTTGGAAATTTTTCAAGTCAGTTGTTTTGCAATAGTGGCAGCATGTTTCAGCGGTCCTACTCCGCCCCAGCATGAAACACTGCGACATTTTCTCCCAGGGAGATATAATGCTGCATACAGTTTGACTCTAAATACATCTGAGAAATGTGTCAGTACAAAGAAAGTCACAGCTCACATGTGTGTACACAAAAGCAATTTTATAAAGAAGAAGCAGTGGATACTTTACATATGCCTATGCTGATGCAGAGTTTTGGTGAAATATTGGAATATAATATGTTTCATGTTCTCATTTCTTGAAACTGTCCCAGCACATAATGGATCTGCTTCTAGAAACTTAAAATACCCAAAATAAATGAAGCACATTAATGTCTTTCTATTTTTTTATTTGAACTACGTGCCATCATTGCACTGTTTCGTGTTTCACAACAGTTGCATTAACATGCTGGTGAATTTGTTGTTGTAACTTTGATTTTCCCACAGCAAAGAAATCCCAGCAGCAGCAGCAGCAGAGCCACCATCAAGATGTTGAACACAGTCCGTAAGATGAAGTAAAGATGAGTCTCTGTGTAACTGACTGCAGAAATAATATGCATTAATTAGTTGTGTTAATCTTGGCTGGTTACTTAATATCTACATTTAATTCTGGCAAATTCAAGGACTGAAAAATTGCCAGAAACTGCATTTTGTCTAATGCCCACCTGACTAATAAACAATTAAACAAACACGTTTATAGGCTGGTACAAAACACTCTTTTGCTATATTTCCTCTGTCTCTATACAATATATTTAAATATAAATTATATATGAAATTAAATGTTGGTTAGTATGATTGATACTAAATGATAATTATTTAACACTTATATATGCACACACTTTTCCTCCATATGTAAATTGACTGATTCCTAAACAGCACTTTTCTGTTCTCCCAGACCACTCAAAGTGCTTTATACTATTTGCTCCATTCACACCCATGTACACAAGCACCACAACTAAACACCACAACTTCTGTCTAACATTCACACTCTGATGGAAGCATCGGGGAGAAACTTGAAGTTAGTATATTGCCCCAGGATATTTGGCATATAAACTCGGATCGAAGCACCAACTTTCCATCTAACAAATGACCTGCTCTACGTCCTGAACTATAGTCACCCCTGAATACTGCCATAGTTGTTATTAAGGTGGATCTGTATTGATTTTTTTCAGAAAACAAATGTGACTAATAAATTATTTTTCAGTGAAACACTCTATTTAATTGCACAAACAGGAGTGCAATAAAATAGAAAATATAAACGTGTATGTAGGATTGATGCATGAATCAGCAGTGATTGACCAAATTCCACTCGGAAAAGGAAGAAAAAAAGTGTCTCACCTGTGAGACATGGCAGAGAGACAGACAGCCAGCTCACTAGGGATTCACCGCCTCCTGAAATGTTGCACTTGTAAAGTCCTTCATCTGTCTTATAAACTTCATGAATGGTCAGGTTTCCTGTTGAGCTGCTCCCTATGTGACGCCCATTTTTGTAGAAATCAGCTGTGAAGTTGGAAGAAAGCATCTTGATTCTGCAGCGAAGAGTCACAGCTTCTCCCTCCATCACAGGAACAGCAGGACTCTCCAGGATCACAGAACCATCTGAACAACAAGCGACTTCAATTTATTAAATGCTGAACTTGTGTTTTATGTGACAAAGTATTGCTGCCTTCATACAATCATACCAGTGACAGTGATGTAGATTTTGTTGCTTCTCTTCCCTCCTGCTGTCCCACACCAGTATTCTCCACTGTCACTTGCATAAAGATAATGAATGGTGCACTGTGAACCTGATGGTGTTGCTGTTGTTTTATTACTGGTTGTGTTGCATTGCTCTACTTCCTCTTTCATCTTATATAACATGTGTCCATTAGAGCTCTCCTCACAGTAAAAACTAACTGACTCATATTTAAAAAACTGGGATTTGTTTGGAACAACACGAAGAGAAACTGCATCTGAGAAGAAAACAAAATAAAGGTTCAGCTCATTGTTGAATTAACAACCTGCTGGATGCCACTAAACAATAACAAATAAAATAAAAATACCTTAACAAGGCAAAATGAAAAGCATGACAGCTAATACAATGTGTGCATCACAAGTTTTGTGACGATTAAATGTATGACAATCAGTTTTAAGAAAATCACAAATATATATTTTCAATATTTTACTGCTGAGCTAACCACCTTGAGGGGACTGTATTCTCTGCACTATAAGGCGCACTTCAAATCCTTTAATTTTCTCAAAAATCGACAGTGCGCCTTTTAATCCAGTGCACCTTATGAATGAATTATGGTCGTGCTTACTGACCTCAAACTAATTTTATGTGGTACATGGTGCTGAAAAATCTATCAAAATATGTTTCAGTATGACTAAGTACGCTAAGCTGCGAAGCTGCAGCGCTTGATGGATTGTTGGAGCATTACGGCTACTGTTTTCAGGAGCCCCACTGAGTAATCTGGGTCCAAAACTCTGTCCGCTTCAGGTCCCGAAGTTAAACGAACACTGCAGCATCCCTGAGAGTTAAAAACTGTCTAAATTCTTTCATCTTTCATAAAATGATCAGTGTTGCTGCTTTACCAGGTGTAACAATTAAATTTAACATCCAGGCATCCATGAAAACAGAATTAATTAAATTTAACAGAGTTAGAAGCTAGCAGGAAGATAGCTCGCTAGTTTCCACCTAAACATGATATAGCATGTTCTGACTGAGAGATTTCTGAAGAAATTCAAACGTACAGCTCTGCTATCAATTCCAACATTAATGAAGAAAACTAAACAGCAGGGAATTTTGAAGGGTGTGGCAGAGGTGTGGTCCCTGGCTTGGCTGCAGGGGAGGAGTGGTGCAGTGAGCTGAACAGGGAGAGGCAGGTGAGAACACAGCTGATGGCGTTTGGTCTGATGACGGTTTCCTTCTCCTTTTTTAGTGAGGAGAGGAGCGGAGTGAAAGCTGGGAACAGCTGAGACCAGAGCTGTCCAGACTGTGGACTGTGAAGAATGAGTTGAGTAATATCAATCTTTTTTGTTTCGCTTAATGCACCATATAATCCCGTGCACCTTTGGGTCCTAAAAATACGGTAATTTGGTGTATAAAAACAAAAGTGATTTGAACTGATCCAAACGGCCTACACCTCATAACACCAAATAATAAATAAAGTTTATATCAATGAGCAAACATACAGCACTCACCAACATTCTGATGTGTGCACAACAGGATGTTGACGGTCATCACTGATGAGACCAAGAAAAAAAGAAAGGAAAATGTTTGGCTTTTACACTTTATTGTTCATACTTTTCATATTTATTGTTAATAGTTTTTATTATTTATATTTATAATCTAAGGCACAGGTATCGAACTCCAGTCCTCAAGGGCCGTTTCTATGTGTCTCTGTTGCATCACACCTGAATAAAATTAGTAGGTCATTAACAAGACTTTATAGAACTTGACTGCAGGTAACAAATCAGTCATTTGATTGAACATGGTGCAATGAAAGAAGTTTTGGAAGTTTTTTTTTTTTTTAAATCTTACACATTTAAATTTACTTGAGTATGTTAGGGGTTGCCACCTCAGCATGAGGTCTAGTCTTGCTAATGACTTCCAAATTTTTATTCAGGTGTGTTGCAACGTTTCAGGAGACCGGTCCTCGAGGACTGGAGTTCAACACCCCTGCTCTAAGGTCTCACTAAAAGGTTCTTCCACATAAATCCTAACCCTAACCCATCCCATTCAGCATTATAAAGACTTAGCTTAGAGATTAAAACTAAATTATTAACTTTAACACAGACAGTACTCACACAGTCTGATGCAGAGAGCTCTGACCTCCATGATATGTTGCTGCAGACTGACATACAGACTCTGTGTGGCATTTTTGAAACAACTCTAAATAGTTTTCAGTGAAGCAGAGCTACTGGTGTGGTAGTTCATCTGACACAAAAACAGCCTGATGCTGCTTTCAGTTCTATTTATAGCCATTTAGAGTTCATCTTCTTTTTCTTGGTTTACAACACTGATGAGAAAAACAGACAATGCTTGAGAGCGGAGACATTTCAGTGCAAACTTAGTCGGAGATCACTTTTGCTCACAAACCACCCACAGAGTCTCATAATAGACAAGTAGCAGTACTGTGGGTATGTTACGTCCCCTGGCTATTCTAGGGGATAGAAGGGACTAACATAACAGTTTGTAAATGGCAGTCAAAATGACCAGAGGACCCAGCAACACAGCTCCACGGGCATTATATAGGGCTCTGCTGATTAGCAATTAGGTGGATTTAGGTAACAGCACCCAATCAGGACAGAGCAAGTGGAGCCTAGACAGAACACAAGGCATTATTTAACAAGATAAAACCAGCATCCTTCTAGGCAGTATAACAGGGTAGTTTACAGATGTTCATCAGAGTTATACTATGGGCGTAGGGTTATGGGAAAACTGGCAGAAACGACAGATATACTTTTCACACCACATGATGCACCTTCAAAAAGAGGTTTTAGAATGAATACAGAATGATCAGACATGCAACAAAGTCAACAAACAAGATGAAGCAAGATGTGATGTTATTGATTTTTATTACTGTATTTCTCATCATTGGCTGCATCATTTTCTATATGTCATGACTTTTCCATTTGTGTGAGGATGAGTTAGTTGTGGTAGCTCTGATTTTTCCACAGTTAAGAATTCCCACCATCTCCACCAGCAGCAGCAGAGCCACCCTCACAAAAATCAGCTTTCAGTTTCTACAGCTTCTCCTTTCACCACATATTAAATACATGTCAACTTTATCTCAGAATATTGTTTACTTTCTGCAGACGTACCAGTGACAGTGAAATTCATAATGTTGCTTCTGTTCCCTCTCATGGTAAAATGTTGCTAGCTCATATGCATTTATCACAGGAACAGCAGGTCTATCCTCTCTAGAAGTTGTTGTAGAAGGACAAGGCCTCCCCCTTTAAAAAAAAAATCAAATTTCACCTTCAACCTTTTTGTGCTTTGTTTAGGTTTAGACAGTACAACTATATGCATGAAGTCCATGCACTTTCAGGTAAGCACTGAGGCCTTGGAAGCAACCATAGCGATGGAAGAGACACACCCATTGGGCACCAGAGGGTGGGGGGCAACAGAATGAGTTTTTCACCCAGTGCACCAATCAGGCTAGGACTGTCTCTGGTGGCAACAGCCAGACTGATCCCACCTAAATGAAACCCGCAATGCAACATCCATTCAAATCATATTGTTCAGACTACATCTAAAGGCTTTTCCGAATGATCTCTGAGATTTCGGCCTAGAAAAGGGTTGTTCTTAATGATGTGATCATCAGCCACATAGCCCCTCTCTAACCTTTTGAGAAAAGTTTAAGATCTGATGATCTCTTATTCCCTTTTCTGCCTTTTTCTCAACAAGGTGTCAACCAACACTCAGCTTATGACTTGTGCTTTCACACAGTTTGACTAAACAACTATAGAAAGCCATCTCACTTTCTTTGGCTTTATTGAAAAGATGTTGCTGTAGCATGAAACAAGACACCACTTACTATGTCTGCGCCCTAGACCACACTTCAGTTAGAGACATGGTCAGTTTCAGACCTTGTAGGTTTTTTTTCACAGCGACCACATAAAGGACACAATGAACGCTAAAAGTGTGTCAGCGGTTTTCTTGTATCAAATTTGTACACCTTTAAAAAGACCAACTAGATTGAGCAAATTTAATTTCATCTTCCAAATAACAGACAGCTATTGCCTGTCAGCTGTACCTAACTGACTACACACGAAATATAACAATTTATAGACATGTATCAAACTCAGCGGACAGCATTACTATTGTCTCTGGTGGAGAAAGCATTAATTTCACATTTATATTTTGGTGATGTGATTTTATACATGGTATGACGATATAACATATATTGCATTCACATAGAAAAGCGTGTAAATGTCTATATAAGCAATACCAAATTTCTATTTAATTTACTTGAGTTCTTATATTACCCTTTGTATAATATCTGTTTTCAGAATGTGAGTGAAGTTGGCCCCCCCACCTTCTTCAAATCCAACAAAAGTGGTATCAAACTGTGCTACGTTTGTGCTGCAAAACGTTTTGTTTGTGCTGCTATCATTTTAGAGATATTAATAAAAATTTCTAGAGGTCATCGGAGGTAAACCAGCCCCCCTACATTACCCAAATCAAACAATATAGATGTCAAACATTTGTGGTATGTTTGGGCTGGTTTAGGCTGGTTTGTGCTGCTTCTGTTTTAAAGATATTAATGAAAAGGTAAAAGTCAAAAGGTCAACCAGCCCCCCCAAATTACCCAAATCAAACAAAATTGATGTCAAACTTTTGTGCTACATTTGTTAAACAGTACATTTGCATAGTGAAGGAAACTAGCACCACTGAATGAACAATGTGCTGGGGGGTTAGTTCCATGATTGTTAGTATGCAAATTCTTATGACCATTGATCAATGACAACTAATCAAAGCCTACTGATCAATGGCCACGAGTACCATTCACAGAAAGTGGGGAATGGCTACAATCACAGCATTGTAAGATGGCGAAACATGTACCCTTGGCCCCCCCTTCTCGATTCAGAGATGGTCAGCATCCTGACAGCCCGATGGACGAAGCTGTCTCTCAGTTTGTGTGTTCTGGCCTGGAGGCTCTTCAGTATCCTTCCTGATGGCAGCAAACTGAAGACGCTGCTGAAGGGATGAGTGAAGTCACCTGTAATGGAGAGGACCTTCCAGATGAGGCAGGTGCAGCTGCTCTCACTACCCGTTGTCATTTTTTCCTGCAGAACCCAGTGCAGGAGTCATACCACACAGCGATGCAGGTGGTGAGGATACTCTCAACTGTGCCTCTGTAGAAGGTGCTCATAATGGGGGTTGAATCTCTTGTGCTTCTCAGTTTGCAGAGGAAGTAAAGTCACTGTTGGTCTTCTCCACATTCAGGGACAGGTTGTTGTTGCTGTACCACTCTGCCAGATGGTTAACTTCACCCCTGTAGTAGATCTCGTCGTGGGTCAGCAGAGTGAAGAGAAAGGGGCTCAACAAACATCCTTGGGGAGCCCCTGTATTCAGTGTTCTTGGGCTGGAGGTGTTGCTGTCGACCCGTACTATCTGCTGTCTTCCTGTCAAGAAATCTAGTAGCCAGTTATACAGCAAGGTGCTAATCCCCAGCAGATCCAGTTTGTGAATGAGTTGCTGGGGAATGATGATGCTGAAGGCTGAACTAAAGTCTATGAACAGCACTCTGACATATGAGTCTCTAGTGTTCAGATGTGTGAGGGCTGAGTAAGGGGCAGTTGAAATTCCATCATCGGTTGAGCGTTTTGACCGGTATGCAAACTCAAATGGATCCAGGTTGGGGGAAAGCGATAATTTGATTTGATGCATGACTAACTGTTCAAAGCACTTCGTAATGCTGGAGGTGAGTTTGACAGGAAGGTAGTCCTTAAAGCAGGAGGTAGATGACTTCTTGGGTACAGTAATGATGGTGGAGGCTTTAAGGCATGTGGGAACGGCGGCCTGACCCTAGTGATGTGTTAAAGGTGTCTGTGAAGACATTTCTGAGTTCCACAGCATAGTCCGTCAGTGCTCGTCCAAGGATGTTATCAGGACCTGGAGCTTTGCGTGTACTGATTTTGGCAAGGGATCTCCACACACTGTCTGGGGATCGTGTAACCATGGTCTGCAGAGTGGGCTTGTAGTCTGTGATGGTTTGTATTCCTTGCCACTGCCTCCAAGTATCTCTGCTGTCGTTGAAGCTTTGCTGTAGCTGATGCCACGTGACAGGTTTGCCCTTACTGTTCTTTGGCTCACCTAATTCCCAGCTCTGAAGGCTTGCATTTTTCTGCCACACAAATTTAACAACATGGTGTGTGCTGTACAGTGTAGGAGGGAATGCCTAGACCTCTACATTGGAGAGACCAAAGAGCCTCTTCATAAACACATGGCACAACATAGGAGAGCCACCTCCACGGGACAAGACTCGGCTGTCCATCTGCATCTAAAGGACAAAGGTCAGTCTTTCGAGGATGCCAATGTTCACATTTTGGACAGAGAAGACAGATGGTTTGAAAGAAGCCATCTATGTCCACTGTGAATGACCATCTTTGAACAGAGGTCGTGGTTTACGACACCAACTGTCTGCCATCTGTAATCCAGTGTTGAGATCCCTTCCTAGATCCCTTAACGCCCACTCACGTCCTGGGCCATTTGACCTAGGAAATTTCATGATAGGGTGGGGCTAGATTTTACAATGAGATTACCCAAAACTTACTGACTTACTCGCCCAAAACTGATTGTGACCTACACCGGTTTTCAATTCAATTCAATTCAATTCAATTTTATTTATACAGCGCCAAATCACAACAAAAGTCGCCTCAAGGCGCTTTATATTGTACAGTAGATAGCACAATAATAAATACAGAGAAAAACCCAACAATCATATCATATGACCCCCTATGAGCAAGCACTTTGGCGACAGTGGGAAGGAAAAACTCCCTTTTAACAGGAAGAAACCTCCGGCAGAACCAGGCTCAGGGAGGGGCGGCCATCTGCTGCGACCGGTTGGGGTGAAAGAAGGAAAACAGGATGAAAGACATGCTGTGGACGAGAGACAGAGATTAATAACAGATATGATTCGATGCAGAGAGGTCTATTAACACATAGTGAGTGAGAAAGGTGACTGGAAAGGAAAAACTCAATGCATCATGGGAATCCCCGGCAGCCTACGTCTATTGCAGCATAACTAAGGGAGGATTCAGGGTCACCTGGTCCAGCCCTAACTATATGCTTTAGCAAAAAGGAAAGTTTTAAGCCTAATCTTAAAAGTAGAGATAGTGTCTGTCTCCCGAATCCAAACTGGAAGCTGGTTCCACAGAAGAGGGGCCTGAAAACTGAAGGCTCTCCCTCCCATTCTACTTTTAAATACTCTAGGAACAGCAAGTAAGCCTGCAGAGCGAGAGCGAAGTGCTCTAATAGGGTGATATGGTACCACAAGGTCATTAAGATAAGATGGGGCCTGATTATTTAAGACCTTGTAAGTGAGGAGCAGGATTTTGAATTCAATTCTGGATTTAACAGGAAGCCAATGAAGGGAAGCCAAAACAGGAGAAATATGCTCTCTCTTTCTAGTCCCTGTCAGTACTCTTGCTGCAGCATTTTGGATTAACTGAAGACTTTTCAGCGAGTTTTTAGGACATCCTGATAATAACGAATTACAGTAGTCCAGCCTGGAAGTAATGAAGGCATGAACTAGTTTTTCAGCATCACTCTGAGACAGGATATTTCTAATTTTAGAGATGTTGCGCAAATGGAAGAAAGCGGTCTTACATATTTGTTTAATATGTGCCTTGAAGGACATGTCCTGGTCAAAAATGACTCCAAGGTTCCTCACAGCATTACTGGAGGCCAAGGTAATGCCATCCATAGTAAGGATCTGCTTAGATACTATATTTCTAAGATTTTCAGGGCCGAGTACAATAACCTCAGTTTTATCTGAATTAAGAAGCAGGAAGTTAGCGGCCATCCAGGTCTTTATGTCTTTAAGACATTCCTGCAGTTTAACTAATTGGTGTGTGTTACCTGGCTTCATGGATAGATAGAGCTGCGTATCATCTGCATAGCAGTGAAAATTTATGCTATGTCTTCTAATGATGCTGCCTAGGGGAAGCATGTATAATGTAAATAGAATTGGTCCTAGCACTGAACCCTGTGGAACTCCATAATTGACCTTAGTGGGTGAAGAGGACTCTCCATTTACTTGAACAAATTGGAGTCTATTAGATAGATATGATACAAACCACTGCAGTGCAGTACCTGTAATACCTACAGCATGTTCTAATCGCTCTAATAAGATATTATGGTCAACAGTATCGAACGCAGCACTAAGGTCTAGCAGGACAAGCACAGAGATGAGTCCACTGTCAGAGGCCATAAGAAGATCATTTGTAACCTTCACTAAAGCTGTTTCTGTGCTGTGATGAGCTCTGAAACCTGACTGAAACTCTTCAGATAAGCCATTCCTCTGCAGATGATCTGTTAGCTGTTTGACAACTACTCTTTCAAGGATTTTTGATATGAAAGGAAGGTTGGATATTGGCCTATAATTAGCTAAGACAGCTGGGTCTAGAGATGGCTTTTTGAGTAAAGGTTTAACTACAGCCACCTTGAAGGCCTGTGGTACATAGCCGATTATTAGAGATAGATTGATCATATTTAAGATTGAAGAATTAATTAATGGCAGGACTTCTTTGAGCAGTTTTGTAGGAATGGGGTCTAAAAGACACGTTGATGGTTTAGAGGAAGTAATTATTGAAGTTAACTCAGAAAGATCAATTGGAGAAAAAGAGTCTAACTTAACATCAATGGTACTAAAAGTAGCTGTAGACGATATTACATCTGTGGGATGATTATTGGTAATTTTTTCTCTAATGATAAAAATTTTATTTCTGAAGAAGTTCATGAAGTCATTACTAGTTAACGTTAAAGGGATTGTTGGCTCAGTAGAGCTCTGACTTTTTGTCAGCCTGGCTACAGTGCTGAAGAGAAACCTGGGGTTGTTCTTATTTTCTTCAATCAGTGACGAATAGTAAGATGTTCTGGCTTTGTGGAGGGCTTTCTTATAAAGCAACAAACTATTTCTCCAGGCTAAATGATGATCCTCTAAATTTGTGACACGCCATTTCCTCTCCAGCTTACGAGTTATCTGCTTTAGGCTACGTGTTTGAGAATTATACCACGGAGTCAGGTACTTCTGATTTGAGACTTTAGTTTTCACTGGAGCTACAGTATCCAGAGTCGTACGTAGTGAGGAGGTAAAATTATTAACAAGATAATCGACCTCTGTTGGAGTAGCGTTCAGGTAGCTGCCCTGCTCTATGTTGGTACAGGGCATTGAAGATGATAACAGTGGGTGGATTATATTCTTAAACTTAGTTACAGCACTTTCAGAAAGACACCTACTTTGATAAAGTCTACTCTCCACTGCTGTGTAATCAATTATTGTAAATGTAAATGTTATCAGGAAATGATCAGACAGCAGAGGGTTTTCAGGAAACACTGTTAAATGTTCAGTTTCTATGCCATATGTTAAAACAAGATCTAGAGTGTGATTAAAGTGGTGGGTGGGTTCTTTTACATTTTGAGAGAAGCCAATTGAGTCTAATAACAGATTAAATGCAATGTTGAGGCTGTCATTTTTAGCATCTACATGGATGTTAAAATCACCCACAATAATTATTTTATCTGAGCTGAGCACTAAATCAGATAAAAAGTCTGAGAAATCAGAGAGAAACTCTGTGTAAGGCCCAGGTGGACGGTAGATGATAACAAATAAGACTGGTTTCTGAGTTTTACAGCTGGGGTGGACAAGGCTAAGCATCAGGCTTTCAAATGAATTAAAAGTCTGTCTGGGTCTTTCGTTAATTAATAGACTGGTGTGAAAAATTGCTGCCACACCGCCCCCTCGGCCTGTGCTTCGAGGTTTCTGGTAGTTAGAATGACTCGGGGGTGTTGATTCATTTAAACTAACATAATCATCCTGCTGCAACCAGGTTTCTGTAAGGCAGAGTAAATCGATTTGTTGGTCGATTATTAAGTCATGTACTAACAGAGACTAGGTTTTCACACCTTGGCTCGTGTGATTAGGTAGAGGCTCATAGGGGGGACATTCCCACAGGGCTGAAATCTGGGACTCTCCGCCATTTGACCCCAGAACTGAAGAAGCTTCTCGGATAAGAGGTGAAACATCTTCAAGCAACTTCAATAAGTCCAGACATTTTTCTTTCCAAGCTCCTTAGACTGTGTCTTTCTATATGGCTTCTCCATAGTGTCAGGATAAAACATAAAGTAGTTCCCCACTTGTATAAATTCACACTGAATACCAATCACCCTATAAAAACCTAATTAAAATGCTCCCCCACTAGGTGGAGGGGAGGTATCACCTTTGGAGGAGGGCTGGAGGCATGCATGCGCGTGCACGAACGTGCATGAGATGAGATAGCCTTTATTTGTCAGTTGCAGTTGCCCACAATATATACAAATAGGGCTGTGCGATATGACCAAAATCTCATATCCCGATATTAAAACATCTATCGCCCGATAACGATATAAATCACAAAAATGTAACATTTTCTGTAAATTCTGTGAATCTCGTGCAGCTCGACTTGCGGGAAGAGTTTCCAGGTGCCCGTAATGTAGCTGGAGTCGAGTGTTTTAACCGATGCGTGAAACTATGCATTTTTAGACATAAGTTGTAACGGCCGCCTTTTGTAAGTATTTATTACACGGCATGCTCCGGGGAAAAGCCTGTTCTAACGTTTGAGTCTGAGGTTTATTTTTTAGCACCTGGCGGCTCTTTTTTACTTCTCATCCCTAAATATTCTGCCCTTTCACGTGATTCAGTTTATTTTGAAAAGTCTCAACAGGATCTTGAGCTTTATTGTAAAAGGTTTATGTGGAACATAAACAAGCGGACACGCAATGCTGTTACCATCGTTGTTGCTAACGACAAAGCATAAAAACAAGCGCTTTTTCGTCCGTAGTGTGGTTATATAAAATATAAGAGAAAGAGAGAACTTTAAGAAATTAATATAGCTGCTACAGTGACCATCAAAATGATGAAAAAAATATTGCCGTAAACAGTTTAATTTGCGACACCACGAACAAACGATAGCGTAAATGAAACGATTGACGCTTTTTATATCGTCATCCGACATATATCGTTATATCGAACAGCCCTATACACAAACATCACATATGGGAGACAGGTCAGGCTAGGTAGCAAAGGAAAAAAACAGTGAAGTGTGTAACACCAAAATGATAATCCAGGAATGCACAGATATCACCACACCATAACACAACAGAGACAACCAACATGGGAGAGTATTCCAGTGTGTAGAGATGATCTGGGACCGCTGCAATCTTTGATTGCGCCTCCAGCTGATCCGCTGTCCACATCAGATGGGAGGTAAGCATGGGAGAAGGCTTTAGATTCGGAGGGTGATAGTGCCTATCAGTTTATATGTGTGTGTGCGTGTGTGTGTCTATCCCGTGTTGAGCTGAGATAAAGTGTCACCACGCCAGGTTCAGCGAAGGTCAACAGTCTCCAGTGGACCCAGGTGGCCTTGAAGGATGGACAAAGAGTTCTGACAACAGTCCTGTTTATCATGGAAGAATTGTTCCAGTCAGCTTCGACCTTGGCAGGCCTTCAGCTGGCGCCAGTGGGATAGTCACATCAGTGAAGATGGTGAATATTTGGGTTTAGTGTGAACAACTGCATCCAATTTCTTACACTCTAATGTCCATCACTGGTCACCAGTTCTCTCAATTCTCTCAATTACTGTTCTTCTTCTCCAAGCTGTTATCCATATTACAGAGCCATGAGCTTCTCCAAGATCTTATCCATATCGCGTTCAATAACACAGTCTTACTCACAGCCCTGCCCATCGTCTATCAGCCAGCCTTGTGGGATTTTGAACAGCTGTAGCTGCTTCTTGTTCTTTGATAAGCCAGGTCTGAGTCAGCTCCAATCAACCAGAACTCAGTTATCGTTTGTTTAATGTCCTTCATGGATAGTGTCGCCAGACACATGATGCAACCAACCATCGAGTATCCGGCAGCAAAGGTCTCCGCAGGACGATCATGCTGTCCCAAGCCCAGGAGGGTGTGAATTTCGTTACGGGACCAGTTGATCAGATCCATAATTCTTTAGGTTTTAGAGAACAAGACTGAGAAACTTTGAGGATTAGAATTAGACGAGACTAGACAAAAGACACAGAAGCAGCAGCAGGGAAGATAAGGATGGGAGAGAGTGAAAGATGCGTCCGCCTCCTCTGAGAGCTTAAGTGAAACGTGCGCAACATGAGCAAGTTGTCAGTTCTGGAGGGCAGTAAACTATCACACTAAAGCACACTAAAGCTAAAGCTCTAAAAACACTAAAGCTCTAAATCTTTAAAAAAAATGGGTCTAATAGCGCTAGAATCAAATCTGCTTTATGAGCTACGAATATAAATGTTTATATGCATTTTTTAAATTATAAAATTAATGCACAAATAAAACAAGCAGTTTTTAATTCCTTAATGGATTTTTGGCAAATTACAGATTACAAACTTGTAGCAGGTTTGGTCTACAGCAGTGGTTCTCAAACTTTTCTCAGTTAACACCACCTCATAAAATGCATGGCTTTTGAAGTAACACCCTGATGACCAACGTTAAAGTACAGTAGTATAGGCCTATTTAACACCACATACATTTTACACAGACAATTTTATTCTTATATGAATCTTATTTATTTTAACTGTCATAAACAGGATGTGACAAGTGATAATAACAACAACTGTCCTTCATTAAAACATTCCCAGTAGGTGGGATATGAGGTATTTAAGTGATGACCTGATGAAACCTGCTTCCTGGGCCAAACTACTCTGCATTTATTAAGGCCAGCCCAACTTCAGTAACCCTACAAACATCAATGCTGTTTAGTTTTCTGTCTTCATTTATGTCAGAAGTGATAGCAGAGCTGTACGTTTTAATTTTTGCTGTGGCGGTTAAGCTGCATTTTTGATTCCTGACCCTCCTTCATGGTTTGTGCACATCAAAGCTCAGTTTGCTCTTCGTGGCATTTCAGACAGTGACACAAAATACCATCATGTGGTGGCTCAGCTGGATCCGTTGTCCACCCACCATGTGATGACCCTCATCCGGGATTCCCCCCAGCCAAGTGAAATACGCCGCTCTCAAGGCCCTGCTGCTGCAGTGCTACTCCCTCTCCGATGCAGAGCGGGCCAAGAAACTCTCTCTCTTGGGCCTCGATGATGGTACCACTTTCAAGCTCATGGAGAGCACGCTGTCCTTGCTAGGAACGGATGACAGTGGATTTCTCTTCACTCGCGTCTTCACGTCAGTTGCTGGTGCAAGCTGGCCTCGCCAACTCTCTGCTGCTGGCCGCAAAAGTGGAAATGCCAGCGCTCAAGGCCCAGGGAAATGCCAGTGCTCTGTAGTGGGTGCGACCACTGGTGATAAGGAAAGGCTACTCTTCATAGAGGACTCAAGGAGATATTTTCGGATCAACTCTGGCTCCCAGGAGAGCCTTGAGAACTCTTGTGTCATCTTTGCATACCTCCACAATAGTATATTATTTATTCAAAAAAAATTGGAGATTTCCCGTGTATCACCAGACAGAGCCCAAGTACCACTAGTGGTACATGTACCACAGTTTGAGAAAGACTGGTCTACAGCATGAGTTAATATTGCGATTTACTCTGATAAATAATGCTTTTGTAGTACAGAAAACCCGGTGTTAACGCCAACGTTACTTAGGTAAGCCAAAATTATGTTCCTGGTACTGGCCTCAGGAGAGGTGAGTAAGATTTGGAACAGGTGTATCAGGTGGAAGGAGGATGGACACACCACTTTAGAGGAGGAAACACAAATACGCTTGACAGATAGGACAGATGGCAGATCTGTACCGAGAGGACAAGGAGGGCCATAACAACAAAAGAACACTGTCAATGAAATTTCTATATTTTGTTTGTTGATCACCTTAGTAATAGTAATATCCCTTTTTGTCACCTAGTTATGTACACACACAAATACAGTGGGGCATTGTAAGCTCAGGGGAGATATTAAACAGATGGTGACTCTCCTTTTCAATTATCTCAGAGGGTTGGAAGAAGGAAGGTGAAAGTGGAAAACACAGCCGTAATTCAATCTGCATATTTTCATTTCAGTGCAACTCTGCCACCTGCAGCGAATCATGAACATTGCAGCATTTATTTTCATCAGCCCAAAAAACAATACATGTTTGTTGATGTTGAGTACATGGGGGGGGGGTAGAAACCTAATAGATATCTTACTTGAATTTACCTCTGATATATTTTACCTTATCGACAGCATGTATGTACAGTGGCTGATGTACATGACAGATAGTTTTATTGTACATTTTTGTTTTTTCCATACAGTTCAGAATCAAAGATGGCCTCTTACAAGCTGTATATAAAAGAAGGATTTGACCACTGTGATGTCCCACTGTGAATCTCTGTCACTGGCTTGGTGTTTTGAAATCAACTTGATGAGTGAATTGAAATGAGAAACCAAGGACACACATGATTAAATGGTGGCTACTTGTCGATCAAGTAGGGAGGGGCGGCCATCTTCCACGAGTGGTTGCGGGTGAGGGACAGGACAAAGACATGCTGTGGAAGTGAGCCAGAAATTAATAAGAAGTATGATTCAATGCAGAGAAGTCTATTAACACATAGTGAGTGAGAAAGTTACTTTCTCACACAGAAGAAATACTCAATGAATCAGGGGAATCCCCCCAGCAGTCTACATCTTTTGCAGCATAACGAAGGGAGGATTCAGGGTCACCTGGTCCAGCCCTAACTATATGCTTTAGCAACAAAGGAAAGTTTTAAGCCTAATTTTAAAAGTAGAGATAGTGTCTGTCTCCTGAATCCAAACGGGAAGCTGGTTCCACAGAAGAGGGACTTGAAAACTGAAGGCTCTCCCTCCCATTCTACTTTTAAATACTCTAGGAACAACAAGTAGGCCTGCAGAGCGAGAGTGAAGTGCTCTAATAGGGTGATATGGCACTACAAGGTCATTAAGATAAGATGGGGCCTGATTATTTAAGACCTTGTATGTGAGGAGCAGGATTTTGAATTCTGGATATTTTTAATTTTAGAGATGTTGCGCAAATGGAAGAAAGCAGTCCTACATATTTTTTTTAAAATATGTGCATTGAAGGAAACATCATGGTCGAAAACAACTCCACCTTTGAGTTTATCAAATAAAAAAGTGCAAATCAGTACTTCAGAGCAGGCTGTAGTCCTGGCATTATACTTACAGTGAACCTTTTCAAACATTTAGTTTCAATGCCATATATCAGAACAAGATCTAGAGTGTGACTACAGTGGTTGGTGGGTTCTATTACATTTTGAAGGAAGCCAGTCGAGTCTACACCAGAGGTGGCCAGTGTTTGGTCTTTTTGTTGAAAACCAACCACAGAAAAAATCCCGCTGTGAGACTAGCCTTATGCATATGAGAAATTGAAAAAAAAAAAAAAAAGAAAAACAGGAAATGAAACAGCCAGAGACACAAAATGTCCATCCTTAAGAGTACACCCGAACCACAATGCTCTACCCCTCATTCTATTGTTAAATACCCCAATTCTTTCATCTTTGGGCTGAAGGAAGAACAAGACTCAGTGTATAAATGCTCAGTCAACAATCTCTTTATTCCATACAACACTTTGAGCATAAACATCCGGACGGGAGATGTGGACAGGAGGGTGTCTGCCAGATCTCGAAGTGTCTGACAGTTACACAGACTCTTATAGCTTTTTGAAGTATAAGGTGGCATAAGATAGTGTAATAATCTTACAATATCAAAGATAACATGGAAGCCAGTGAAGCACCTCGATATAAAGTCCTTCATGTCATTCTCTTGTTACCATAGTGTCACCAACACCAACTCAGCTCCCGACTTCTGCTCTGTCACAGTTTAACCAAATCAGTGTAGAACATCAGATCATTATCTGTGGTTTTCCTGAGCTGTAGCTGTTGCTGCAGCATGAAATAAGACTCCACTTATTTGTCCCAGATACTCGACCACTTTTCAGTTAAAGACATGCTCAGTATCAAACTTTGCAGCTGTAGTTCACTGATGACCACAAACTTGGTGCATATGTTTTTGAAAAAAAACAAGAGAGACGACACTTTCAGATTAGCAGTTGACCACATTAATGCACTCTAATTTTTTATGACCAAGTGCATTTCTTGCACATGCAATAAGGACTGCAATATCTTAAGTTAACAGACTGGCTTCAGTCCAGCTCTCGCACTCTGGGGGCCTCTGGATGTCTGGAGCCTGGATCTCCTCCATACCTGCTTCATGCCCTGGGGGATGGGGGTGTGGCCCCCCACACCCTCTAGCAGATCGTTACTTGGAGAAACCTTTTGAACACAAGCGCGCTCATCCACACAGGTGTGCACACAGGTGTTCACAGACACAAACTACACATTTCTTGGCTGCTACCTCAAAGCACATTATGCACTGTCGGTCTTGCATGCGATACAATAACATTCAATATTTAGTATTTACTGTTATTTAAACTTGGCTACATTTTACGATGGTGTTGTGTTTATTATGTTGCTCTCTTTTTCCCTTGTTTTCTCTTCTTTTTTTCTCTCAACAGGTGATCCAGGAGATTTTTTTAAGTGAAAAAACAAACAAATATATATATATATATATATATATATATATATATATATATATATATATATATGGAAAAAAAAAAGCTTGAATCAAACATGCAGTAAATAAACACCAAAACACAGTTGAGCGTAGGGTTCACATTATTCCATCAGAGAAACAACAAAGTAAAGTTGGAACTGAAGTGTTAAAAATCTGTAAGCACTATTTATTAAAAATGCTCTTTTAGACTGTAATACTGTAATACTGACTCATTTCCATATGACTTGCTGTGCTTGAGCCTTTCAGTCCATTACCTTTAACAGGATTCAAATGTACTGCAAAGAAAAAACAGGTGTTAATTCAAATGAAGCAGAATCTTGCAGACAGCGTGTACAGGGAGCGCTTCATTTGTATTTGCATGATTTATCATTTAAGGAGCCATGACCTCAGTAAGGAGTAGTTTGTTCTTTGTGCTGCATTCAGTCAGTTTTCCTGAGCCAAAGAAACGGCATCTGCAAATTGTGTATTATATAAAATTATTTAAAATTTTGAAAACTCAACAAGAGGAGACTGAAGGGACTAGTGGGAATTAGGCTTGAGTTTATAGTTGGAAGGGGAGATTATTGTGATTCATTTAAACGTTTTAACTTGCAGGGCTTATCTTTATTGCAGAGCCCAGTTAGAGATGAAATGAAATCACAGATAACAGAAATTCAGACACTGTGGCTTTGTGACAATTCGTCTATAGAAGAAGATCATTTTTTATAATCAAAACAGCCCAAAGAAGCTACTTCAGTATTACTTAAACGTTTTTCCTCATTTACCTCATTTAGTTTATATTTCTGTTACTGTTTGCAGGGCAAGCCGTGTGGTGTTTGTGAATTAAGGACCCAAAATGCAGGCACTGGCTGTGATGCGAGTGAGCTTTATTACAGGAGTTGTAAAAAAAAAAAAAGACGCCAATTATCAGCGCCGGAGAAGACAAACGAGAAAGCATGGCTGAAACTGGAGATGGAGCGAGTCAATGAACAGAAACTGAGGTTTTGTACTTGACTAGCATATGAGGAGACAGAAATCTGTCAGTTACAACTGCAGAAATTGATAGACTGCTGCAACAACACCTACAACCTCTGTAGCTGCCATTTTTAACTTCCGTAAACAGAGCGCGTTTTTTGTGTGACGTCTTCTTTGTGCAGGGCAGGCCGCTTTGAGGGCCGTGAACTGTTCACACTAGAACGCGTTTGCCGTCACGTTTTACTTGTAGTGTGAATGTTGCCTAAATGTTACATGAACTGTGTTAATTCCGCCTCCGTGTGTCCAGGTCAACCATCTGACGTTTTGTGCCTGCCACCTGCCTGTCGTCCTTCCTGCTCGGATCTCTAAGTGCACCATCTGTCCACACCCCTGCTTGAATGGATTCGCTTCCCACGGACATGCTTCCCCCCAGCCCTACGGTGGTAAGCCAAATTACTATAGTCCTGTTTAGTTGTGTCCCTCAATCTCCCTACTCACTAGTAATTTTCTCCCCTTTCTGTTGCAGCCTCCCATGGTCCCGATTACGGCTTCCCTGTGTAATTTGTCTTCCCAGTTTCCTTCAGTTTCGGTTTTGCTTCCTTTGTTGTTCCGGGTCACCTTTTGTTAAAACAATAAAATCTGAACTTGCTCGCATTAAGCGTATTGAGTCTGCTTTTGGATCCCGCTTGTGTGCATGAAACTGCGGTTCATGATATAACCACACACGATATATACACACACAAGGTAACGAGGAAATGGCACACAGGAGGAAGACACAGCTGAACCTAAGTAGACTAGACCAGGAGGAAGCAAACCAGAAAGCTTGAACCTGGAGCCAGAAACACTAGACGTCACCCACAGAAACAAAACCCGAACTCTTGCCCAGAAAACAAAATCAGAAAAAACTAGAACATAAGATAACATAAGATAAACACAAAACACTTGGTCAGGTGACCCAGAACCATGAAGATTTCATATAACACATTTTAACAAAATATTTACAGTCTTTTGTAAATAAGTGCAGTTCATTTAAATGAATTATTACATATTGAAATTTGGTCTTCTCTGTTTCAGAGGAGCAAATAAAGTATTGGCCCAGTCACTGAAAGCAGTTTTAGCTTTCATGGGCAGCATTTAGACATTCCTGTTCCACAACGTTAAGTACAAATGTCTTTATGCAATTATAAAAAAAAAGTTTCCATGAGTTTATACTTTAATGGAGCCTGGTACAGTGGCAGTTTCCCAGAGCAGTCCTTGATTAAGAGGTTTATTCAGCTAAACCCTCAGGCTGGTATTTAGGGTCTCAACGGGGAAAATGTAGGAGGGCTCTTCATATATACCTCCTTAGTATAGACTGGCACTCATGTGGCAGAAGTAGAAGTCTTCTTTGGCCATGGAAAACATAATGGTTCATCATATCTACAAAAAATTAAATTGATTGAAATTAAAGATCATCTTTCCATTTCACATTGTAATGTGATATCAAGAACCTTTTGCTGACATTTGTAGGTGTGGGTTTTAAGGAACAAAGTATTTAATTATTTTAATTTCTGTTTTTTGACCTGAAAGATCATTCTCCTCTGCGCCAGTGTCAAAGTAATTAAGCAAGTTTACTCAAGCACACACTTGGGGAACCCTTTTACTTCACTTGTATATTTAAAATTTCTACAAATACTTCTAGGGTAAATTTGAAGGAACTACTACATTTACTTTTCAAAGCAGACGAAAGACAGACAGGCACTTATGCTAGCATTTGAACTTCATATCTATGTAACAACTAGTGATGGCCCGCTTGAAGCTGACGCTCCGGAGCGTGTGTCGAAAAAAACAACACACTGGTTCAGAAGCACTGTGTCGAGGCTTGCTTCGTTTGGCAAAAGTCACATGACCAGTGACGTCCGAAGCTTCATTACGCACGCAACTGCTTCGGTACCTGATTCAAATGGAAGGAAGTGAATCATTTGCGGGATTTGTGGAGTGTTTTGATGGTGACAGATAGCGAACCACAGATCATTCTACTGAGAGATTTGGTTCTGTTATGTGGGAGTATTTTGAGTTGATTTTGGTCGGTGGGATTTCCAGCTTTGTGTTCTGGGTGTTTGCTTTTGTTTTGTGGGTGTTTATTTTATCTGAAAACGGGAAAAACTTAAAATGTAAAAAAATCTGCTTTTCATAATATAAATATCATTGAATAACTTCCATTTGACTCGTAACATTTAATATTATACAAAGAAATATTTTATTAAAAAAAAAAAACAATCTTAAAATGTTAGTCTACAAAATGTGCAGCAATTTAATTTATTTATTCTCTTTAGCTGATAGTTTGTGGAGCCATAACTGCATCTCTACCAGTTTCTCTGCACTCTGGCCTCATCTGTGCCATGTGAAGGGATTTTCCTTAAGGCAGGAGAAATTATCTCCACGAAAAGGAACAGGTTCGGCCATCGGACAGTGAAACTAATTTTCTTCTTAAATTAAAATGAACAAGGGTTTCCTTAAATGCCTCATGTTTTTAATTTGGAAGTTCATAAGCATTTTCCCTTTCCATTTCACAATCAATTCTACCCCCAGGTCAAAAATATGTATATGAAAAAAAATGCCCCTAATATAATATTTTTATAAATATATCCGTCTAGAGATTAAATGCATAAGTACCAAAAAATACGCGTTCAAAGCAACACAACAGCAGCCCAATATCAGACAGAGTTCCACTCTGTAGAGTGGGCAGTCATTATGAAGCAGTTGGTTTTATTTTGTGGATTCAAGCTGCTCTTCATATTTTTGGCCACCAGATGTCACGAGAGAGGACTGTGTTGAAAAGCTTCGAGTAATGAACCGTTTTTCAATACAAGCTTCAATGCTTCAGAAAGCTTCATTTGGCCATCACTAGTAACAACCAAAAAAAAGGCAGCAAGGGAACTAACAAAACCTAACCTGAAAACAAAGGAGAGAAGCAGAAGACATGAACACAGAATGACAGAGGACTAAATACACAAAGGGGTAATGAGGGAATGAAGATCAGGAGGGAAACACAGCTGAGACTAATCACACACATGAGACAGGGAGGAAGCAAAACAGTATACTCTAACACAGGACAGTCAAAGTAAAACAGGAAATTACATGAACATAGAAACCAGGATGTCTATACTTATCACAAGACCACAAGGGAGGCACAGTAACAAAAACTAAAGACTAGAAATTAACAAAATCCTACAGAATAATTAAGGGAGCTAGAAATTCAAAAGACTAAACCATGAAAAACCAGTACATCATAGAATATTGATAATCAAAAACATAAACACTGGGACACCAGACCCAAGGCCATGACAGATACAGAGAAACTCCAAAAATAGACAGCACAGAACAAACAAACAAAACACAAGGGCAGTTTAATAAATATATATCATGGCAGTAGTATTTTATACTTAAATGTTTGAGTGATTACATGAAATAGCATGTAGGTCTATAAAATCCATCCCATATTTTACATATATACAGTACATAAATAAAATATATGTATTTCATTTGCTTTCATTTAATTTCCTGAGGTTTCTGTAATGCAAATTGCATTTGATCTTTTTCCAGCACATACTGTAGATGCCATGGAAGTTTAAAATAAACTGCAAACACCCGCTGAGCATTATCTGAAGTGGTTTAATTACGTGCTGCAGCACAGAGTAACACACTCTGGCACTCCCACTCCCATTTGTGGTGCTATCGTACATGCATATAACTAAGTGAGAAAATTATATTACTATTACTAAGGTGATAAGAAGATAACCAATACATAAGAAAAGAAATTTTCCACCACGATAGCCATCATTGCCCCGAGTCTTACCTGCTGTATTATAGAATAGAAGGGATCGTCTGCTATAGGTTCGTATATACCTGCTGAAGACATTAAATTCATTAAATGTGTTGGTAGCTATAATTTTCTCATAATAAAAATCATTTCTCTTAGATTATCACAGATCAGTTAATAAATCACCATTAAAAAGTCTTACATTGAGTTTGAGTTTCATTGAGGCCAAAGCTAGTGGGAATGACTCTAGAGGATGATCCAAATTCAGCTGATGGAGTGATACAGTAGAAGTAAAGGGACAGAAAATCACAGAAACATCAGTGATAGTAATCATTGTTTGCTCTTTACTGTATTCATTAAAATTCATCTGAAATTTTTGGAATTCAGAGTGAATTCAGAGTTAGATACAGAAAGAAGGATTACTCCTATAAAATCCACCAAACTGACATTTTTCAAATATTATGCACCAAATAACACATTTCCCATTAGAAATAGTTCAGTAGCAGCAATTTTGGGTTTCTACAGTTAAATAACCATACAGTGAATTTAACAGATCATGTTGTAAATGTGCAACAAAGCAAAAACAATGAACACACAATTATGATTAAAGTTTTCTTTACCTCTGTCCCAGCAACATTTGCCAAAGTAATAAAGTCCCGCCAACACCAACAAAGCACTGAATACAGTAATGGCAATGATCCAAGGTGTCGCACCAGAGGAGACAAGTGTTGTATCTTTGTAGCTGTCTGGATTACCTGCTAAATGTTAAAAAGTTAAAATTGTAACTTGAAGATACAATATCAAAATGTTAATTCAAACTCATTTATACTAAGACAGTTTTTTTAAATGTTACACATCTGTCATTAAGAGCTTGTAAAAACACTTTTTGTAAACATGTTCATTTGATTATATTAGACAATATAAAAGCTGCAAATCACCTCTGACACTGAGCCAGCTCTCTGGTGATTCTCCACCTCCTGAAATGCTGCACTTGTAAAATCCTTCATCAGACTTGGAAACTCTGTGGATGGTCATGTTTCCAGTGGAGTTGCTATGGATGTTTGTGCCATTTCTATAGAAGTCAGTCGTGAAGTTGGAAGAAGCCGTCTTGTTTCTGCAGCACAGAGTCACATTTCCTTCCTCTATTACAGGAATGGCAGGACTCTCCAGAATCACAGAACCAGCTGTATAACACAAGTGTTTGATCAATGTGATATTAAAATCATTTAAGACAACAAAAACAAGAACACTAACGTGTCATCATATTTATGTGAATTCATTTACATTTTGTTTATTTTCATTTTAATGTAAGTGATATTTTAATTTGAAAATGCCCTCAATGAACTAATTTCGCCTAGAGACCTGGTATCCAGGGACACTGTGGCTGCTGAAGCACATGCTCCCCACTGTTTTCTCATAATAGCAGAGTAATCGAGAACAACAAGCCATGTCTCCCTGTCCAGTCATCCCTTTCCTGTTTATAGGTTAGTACTGTGTCTGAAATAGAAAATTAAAGAGGCCTGGTATTTTGTGTAGCTTAGTCAATTAAGGTCTGGAAGGACACAACCTAGTTTATTGTTGTAAATGAGTTTTTCAAAGATGTTTGGTCACGACTTTAGCTGTATGTTATTGGTAGCATGCTAGTGTGGATCACTCATCTCCAACATTCTTAATGTTACTGGAAGACTCCACATTTATCAGGTATTGTTTTCGTTGCTTGTAATCTGCCATAAAGTGTTTACTCAGATTCAGTGCACATATCAACATTGTGCTTATTACATTTTCTGATTCCCCATCTTATCTTTCCTTTCCTGTTGATAGGACACATAGATAGCTGTCCACAGGTGCTGTAACACCATGTAACTTTACCTTGTTGTAAACATACCAGTGACAGTGATGTTGATGCTGTTGCTTCTGATCCCTCCTTCAGTCTCATACCAGTACTCTCCACTGTCATCTACATAAACATTTGAAATGGTGCAGGATGATCCTGTTGCCGTTGTCTTGTTAGTGTTTTTACATGATTTTATTTTCCCTTTGACTTCATGCACAACTTCACAATAAACAACCCCCTCACAGTAAAATGTGACTTTATCATATTCAAAGAACTGAAATCTGTTTGGACTGATTAGAAAGGACACTGCATCTGAAAAAAGAAGAAAAGAAAAGACTCAGTTTAGACTACTAAACTACTACTACTACTAATTACTACTAAAACTTAACTCTACCTCAACAATGAAAAAAAAAATCAGGAAATGGAAGCAAAATAATAAAAAAAACTGCATCACAGGTCCTCAAATGTACCTGAGGAAACAATTCACTATAATCACTACTTTTATACATTTGGTTCACCAAACACACAAAAACCCACCCTCCATATTGGGTTTTGATACTCACACACTTTCTGATCATGTGCGCAAAGCAGGATTACAAGAATCATCACTGAAGAGACAAAAAGGAGCAAGATTACAAAAATGTGTGTGTGTATATATATATATATATATATATATATATATATATATATATATGTTGCATTATACTCCTGGCTTTCGAAGAAGGTGACAACTATTAGATTTATTAGACTGATTTGTATCACATTAGACTGCTGATTTATTGTGAATGAATGACATTGTTTTATGGTACTTCATACTGCTGATTCATAAGAAATACTGTTTTCAGAGAATCATGACCATATTTGTCTGATTAGGAGGAACAGAACATACTGCAAAGGAAGCCAAGGTCATAACTTAGGCTCACTGAGAGAGAGAAAAAAATGTGGATGTTTAGGTTTTATGATTGTGGAAGGGGGGCCAAAGCTATAAGAATGTGAGAAACGGTCAGACACTTGTAACGCATTACTGCCCATCTCTGGTCAAGTTGCATTACTGTAACAGCTAGTCTTTGATTTTATTTATTTTCTGCTGTGTTTTACTTGCATCTATTTGAAAGGCTGAGTGTAAACACAAAAAAATATTTTATTTTATGTGCTGGAATGTGCAGAAAATAGGTCTAAATGTTAAACAAATTTCTTCCAGTCAGAGAATGTTGCATATAATTAAATTTTTGCTTGATGCATAAAGTTAAAACATTAAAACTAATAAAACACATTTTTTTGTGTGTGTGTGTGTTTTGTGTTTTTTTTGTGGAACAAAACAAAACAAAAAAATAAAACACATTTTAAAAAGAGACTTTTTCATTTGATTACATTTTGTACGATGGATTATGCAGAAAAAGTAGAATTGGGATAAAAGATCTATCGCTTTATCACCTATTCAGGTTGTAAATCATTTTTTAAAAAAGTAATCAGTAACTAAGTAATTAATTACTTTTGAAAATAAGTAATCAGTAAAGTAACGGGATTACTTTTTTGGGGAAGTAATCAGTAATTAGTTACTGATTGCTTTTTTCAAGTGACTTGACCAACTTGTGCTTGATGTTGTCACTACAAGTTTTAAAATATGGGTTCATTGTGATGTTTTTCACATGATTAAAACATTATGTTAATAAATACTGGTTGATATTCATTGCCCATTATTAAAGTCAGTTATTCACACGTGTTCTGTTGTCTAGAGCAAGAGAGTGAAGACGGCAGTTGTTATAAGTGAGTGAATTTTATCCTATCGCAATTTTTTCATAGATGATTGTTGTGATGCTGTTTGTGTGTGTTGGTTTTCAGACTAAAAACAAGGATTAATTGAAAAGTTAAAAAATACACACAGTTTAGTTGGTAAAAGAGTTGCAGCATTTTAACAGCAACAAAAACTCCAAGTCTTTACAGTTAGATGTAATGTATAAATGGAAAACAGTACTCACACAATCTGATGCAGAGAGCTGTGATCTCCATGATGTCTTGCTGCAGACTGAGCTAAAGACTCTTCCTGTGTGGTGAATTCGTAACATCTCTAAAAAGTTTTCAGAGAAGCACAACTGCTGTTAAGGTGGGTCAAATGTCAGCTGATTATCAGACTGATTTTGCTTTCAATACTATTTGTTTTTCAAACTTCACCTTCTTTCTCTAATTAAACAGTTCATCCATATTTTGTGCATCCATGCTTGTTGTAGACCCCATTAAACACACAGCAGTTTTAAACTGAAGATGGAAATACCAAAAATCAGACACAACTGTTTGTGGCCATGTCAGAATTCTTTGAACATGCGGATAGTTTTTTTTTTAACACAGAAGATAAACACAATGCTTTATGTTGGAAACTAAGTCACAGGACGTGTGTTCACAATCCGCCCACAGAGTCTGTTAATAGACAACTAGCAGTAGTGTCGCTACTTTGCATTTTTTTTATTTTTCACACTTCCACTTTGAACTGTAGGTGCAAAGTGGAAGTGTGAAAAAACAAATGCAAACGCCAGTGTTTACTTAGCTTATAACACAGTTTGATCAGATGTTGCTTCAGCATGAAATAAGACACCCCTTATTCTGTCTGGGTATGCCAGTTTAAAATTTTGTTAAACGTAGCCTTAGAGCTGGCTCTTCAAAGTGAAGGACTCCTTATTGTGAGCCGTGCTTTGTTTTGCTTTTTTATTCTTTCTCTCACACACTTTTTTTTTTTTTTGCTTCAAGCTGCATGTGAGCCTTGTGTTTGCACTGAGCAGAGGGGGGTACAGGTCGAGGGGTGGTAGTTACACTCGCAGCAGCAGTAGCACAGGAACAGAGCAGAAGGGAGAGAGAGAGAAAGAGAGCCAGGGGCAACAACAAGAGACAACATCGTCACATTAGAAAGGTATAGTAATGAAAATGAGTGACACCAAGAAGAGAAGCAAAATCTGAAACCATTTCAATTTTATTGACAATACAAAGGCAGAGTGTAGAGTCTCCAAGAAAAGGATATCATATAGAGCTGCTTCCACAAACAACCTGCACAAGCACCTGAGAACTGTCCACCCATCAGTACAATGGGAAGATAAAACACAGTCAGTTAAGTGTGATATTAATGGAGGTGCTTTTCTCTCTCTCTTTTTTTTGCATATTTTATTGTGGTTTGGTTTTCAGTGTTCAGTGTTGAGTGTTGTTTCACTTTACATTTGTTTAAAATGAAAAAGCTGAAAATTTAAACAGTTAAAAGTTGAATTATAAATAGTTGTTTTTTTGTATTTTATAATTTATTTTTTACATTTTATGTGGAATCCATAAATAAAAGCATATTTATACAATAAACCTATATAAATGAACATGTATTTTTTTAGATTAGCAATTCATTTTGTGCATACTTTTATATTGCTGTTGATAATAAGTTAATTAAAGCAACAAAACAACCTGAACAGCCGCTTAGGAGCCGAAAGAGCCGGTGTGTTGGTATAACTTTAATGTGGTAATATACTTTTGTTTGTATGATTTGGCACCCTCTTGTGGCCACAGTTGGTACTTGGGAAGTTGTTATGCCCAGCTAGTTTGCTACAAGTGCTCAGTGGAGGTGAAACCTTTGGCCACGCATGCCTGTAAGTTTCCATTATGTATTATAACCTTATCTATCTGATTTGTGATGCAGGCGTAAATTGAGTATACTGAGTCACTATTTCAGCTGTGTGGTCATTACTCATTTGTAAAGCTATTTGTGTGCTAGCGACTATATATTAGCATGTGTTTGCTAACTTGCTATGAGCAATAATGCTAGTAAACTGAAGGTGATGTTTATGTTTAATTTAGGCAACCTTAAGATTTATGTTTTTGCTGGGTGTCCTTAAAACTAAGTTTCAATTAGTACATTATGTATGCTCAGTGAATGACAAGGTAATTATCTGTTTTGTGTTTATTTAGTTTTACAAAAAGAAAAGAGAAAGGAGAGAAATGAAAATGGATCAGGGATATCATGTATAAGAAGCCTTAGTGACATGGCCTGTAAACTGGAGATGCAGATCGAAGTAAAGAAGAATCTCAGTTCAAAGCATTCTCTTCTTCTCATTCTTTTCACTGTCTGTCAAACTGGATAAGCTAAATCACGCCCACATCTAGTGAGGACAGAACAGCCGGTTCTCTAAAAAGAGCTGGAATTCCCATCGCTACTTTACAGATATGATAGAGAAAAGGCTTTTCTTCATTAAAAAAAAAAATAACAGAAAAACCTCCTAAACACAGTGTATATTGTAGACATTTAACTTTCACTACACTCTCCGTTTGAGTTTTATGTGTGGTTTTGTTTTTAAATTTTGAATGTGGTTAATATATATTTTTTCCATTTCATTTTTTTCAATCTGAATGCGTGTTTGAAGTTTCTGACACATCAAATTCAACAGGGAGAATATTAAAGGTGGCAGGTTAGCCTTCTTAGACTGAGTTTTCCATCAGTAATGGGGGACATCTAAAAACTGATGTGTACCGTAAATCTACGCATACAGATCAGTATTTAAGGTACACATCAGTCACTGGAGCACAAACTGGGTGTCATTAGGACGCTACAACACAGAGCGAACACCATCCCCACAAACAAAGCGGCCAGGGAGGCAGAAGAACAGTACATCAGATAAGAAGGCCCAAGACCATTAAGACATTTAAAAACCAATAAAATAACTTTAAAATCGATCATGAAACACACGGGGAGCCAATGCAGCGATTCTAAAACCGGTGTAATGTGGGCCCGCCCTCTGGTCTTCGTCAGCACACGAGCTGCAGAGTTTTGTAAAAGTTGAAAGGGTGAAATATTCTTTTTGGGGAGACCAGCGAGCAGGGCATTACAGTAATCAATGCGACTGGTAATAAAAGCATGCATCAACATCTCCGTGTTGGCCCGAGAGAGAATAGGGCAGACTCTGGTTATATTTTTTAGATGATAAAATCCAGTTTTGGTTACATGTTTAATATGTGGGATAAAACCAAGCTCAGAGTCAAAAATAACACCCAGGTTTTTCACTTGTAGTGAAGGACATAGTGAAAATGCCTGTAATTTAGACAAGAGTTTCTCTCTCTGAGCCTCAGGACCACTGGTCTGGTGGGTCTCACTGTGGAGAAAACTTTCTTAAGGTTTTCAGCATTAACCAGGACAAAGCTGTCCAGTGTCTCCTCAGGTACAATCGAGCCCTCAGATGTGTTTAAAATCATATCGTGAGAAGATAAAATATCAGATCTGATGCCACTGATTTTTCCCCTGAAGTGGTTTGCAAACTGCTCACACAGCGAGTCTGTGGGGGTTCTTTGGGAGCTGTTAAAATCAGGGTTAAATAAATGATCTATGGTGGAAAAGAGGACCTTGGGATTATTTTTGTTATTACTGATTATTTTTGTGAGTGTGTTGTTGGTTAAATATGCAGTCCCACCACCTCTCTTACCACTTCTAATAGAAAAAGAGAAATTAAAATTTGGTGGGGAGGCCTCAGTGAGAACAACTGGTGCATCCGAACCCAGCCATGTTTCAGTTAAAAACAGTCAAGTTTATTATCTAAAATTAAATCATTAATAATAAAAGACTTGTTCAACTTGTTCAACACAGAGTGAACATTTAAAAGTGCCATACTGATCGAGACTGGTGGATTTTTGATAGTAGAGATCAATGGATGTTGATATTTTTGAAGAGGCCGTAGGTTATTAATGTTTTTGGAGTTACTGGATTTATGATGATTCTGTTGCTCTCTGTATGTGATCATGACGCGTATTGTGTTGACTGTGGGAGAAAGAGGTCGGAGTCCAGAGTTTTGTGTATTACTGTTAAAAGTGGAACAAATATAGGAGCTGGGACCAGGGGTACATCAGTCAGTGGCGGACAGATCAGCAGGTAATGGTGGTTTGGGGTAATGACAGGGCGGTGTGCGGGAGTGCTGTACGCCAAATACCAAATTGGCGGACAGCAAACGGCATCCCCAGGCGTTGAGGTGGAGCCCGTCTGCCCCAAAAAGGTGCCTCCTCTCCCAGAAGGCATCAAAATTGTTAATAAAACCCACACCGTGGGAGACACAGGCGGAGGAAAGCCAGGTGTTAAGGCTGAGCAGCCGGCTGAAACGGCCTATCCCTCTGCCACAGGTGGGGGTGGGCCCGGAGATAAAAGCACTCACCTGCAACTGACCAAGGAGGCTGAAGAGTTGGAGGAAGTCCAGCTTCAGCAGCTCAGATTGCTGTTTCGGGAAGTCATTGGTGCCTGTTTGGATGATGAGCTGGTTGGCCTGTGGGTGGGACGCCAGGATGTTGGGAATTCTGTCCACCATGTCGACAACGGTGGCTCCCGGGAAAGACAGCGTGAGCGCCCCCCTCATCCGCACGTTCCTGACGATGGAATCCCCAACACAGCAAAATTGTAAGTGTAAATTTAACTCTCTTAGTGTTAATTTTAACACTATCCCGGTGTTTATATAATCCTCACCGGTCCAGTGTTAAAATTACTCTTTCAGTAGTGTTAATATTTTAACTCTTTTGTAGTGTTAATTGTCTGACACTCACAGTGTTATTTTGTTACACTTTATAGTGTAACAAAATAACTTTTGTAGTGTTAATTGTCTAACACTCACAGTGTTATTTTGTTACACTTTTAAGTGTAAAACAAAACACTGTGAGTGTTAACGTGGTTTAACAAAATAACACTGCGAGTGTTTTTTTTGTTACACTTAAAAGTGTAACAAAATAACACTGAGTGTTTTATATATATCATTTCAACAGAAAAATAAATGTAATTAATCTCTACCAAGCTTGAATGTGCTTGATTTAAAGGCTCAAGAAAAAAGATGCATAAACAAATTAAACAATAAACATTTTATTCCGAAGGAAGTGTTCCAAGCACCAATACAAACTGGCCACCAATTTGCTGCCTTAATACAACTACAAATAAAATAAAGGAACAACATATAAACAGTCAACACCAGTATGTGCATGTTGCAGGTCAAAGGGTTTGTAAATGATAAGATTGTCTGCTTTTATAACATCCTTTTCATCAGTCTCAAACACTCTGTAGGCATGAAAATGCTCATTGAAGTTATCAACCAGAAGTTTGTCCACAAGGTATTACAAGTAGGGGTGGGTTTTTATAATCGATTTATCGATTAAAATCGATTCTGGCTTGGATAACGTGAAATCGATTCATTAAAATCCTGAATCGATTTTTTAATATAAATTTATTTTTCCCGAAATGCCAGAATCTCAGGTGAAACCTCACAAAGTTTCAACAACCACCAAACAGCTAAGACAGTAAATGAGAGCAGGTACACGGATTCTGCACAAAGATGTAAACACACAGCGCGGACCCGCGGATCAGAATCAGTGAGATGTCGCCTTTCTCACCTGACGGCATGGACACGGTCGGGGCTGAAAGCCGACAGCTCGCTGATTCTGATCTGTTGGCGGGTCTGCGCTTTGTGTTCACGCCCTTTTTGCGCTGATTCTAAAGCTGTTAGTTTTATCTCTCTCCAAACAATACTGACCGAACCAGCAGCAAAAGAAGATCCAAACTATGCTTCACATAAACATCGTCATGAAATCACTCTGACTTTTACTGTTTTGCTTCCACCACGATAAAATCACACGTCATGCACAGCTCTCTCTCTCTCTCTCTCTCTCTGTACTTCAAGAACAGTTTCCCGTCTAAAAATCTGTTTTCTCCATTATTCGCTTGCTTGTTACGCACAAGTCTACCGTTGTTTACAGCGCTGTCGGTCGCTGTTTTTTATTTTCATTTTACATTCTTCCGAAAAGAAAACCTAATTTCTGCTGTTCAATACTGAACAAATTTAAACTTTTTAAAATTATGCAAAATGCAAAACGCTTAGCCGTGTCTCTAATAAAACCTCTGTAACTTCAGAGGTAATGTTCATATGTTGATTAATGGTTTTCTTTCGTTTTTGATGTACTGCAGAAATCCCAGGCCAGGAAAACCACCTTCATGTTTTTCTGTGTTTTATCTTCAGCTACTTTGACACAAAGGCATCTGCTGTGATGCTTACACCTTTGATAAAGTCTTGCGTGTGTCAGCTTCCTTTTTATAGATACAAAAATATGTAAATGTACTGATCTGAATTATAATATTTCTGACTGTCAAAATTTCCCAGATTCAAATCGAATTGAATCGAATCAAATCAAATCGAATATAATCGAATCGTGGATCGAATCGATTCGGGACCTTGTGAATCGGAAACGAATCGATTCTAGAAATCAGTGACGATACCCAGCCCTAATTACAAGGACCACAAGGGAGGCACAGTAACAAAAACTAAAGACTAGAAAACAACTAAAATCCTACAGAATAATTAAGGGAGCTAGAAATTCAAAAGACTAAAGCATGAAAAACCAGTACATCATAGAATATTGATAATCAAAAACATAAACACTGGGACACCAGACCCAAGGCCATGACAGATACAGTGAAACTCCAAAACTAGACAGCACAGAACAAACAAAACAAAAAAAAATTACATGAAATAGCATGTAGGTCTATAAAATCCATCCCATATTTTACATATTTACAGTACATAAATAAAATATATGTATTTCATTTGCTTTCATTTAATTTCCTGAGGTTTCTGTAATGCAAATTGCATTTGATCTTTTTCAAGCACATACTGTAGGCTGTTTAAAATAAACTGCAAACACCCGCTGAGCATTATTTGAAGTGGTTTAATTACGTGCTGCAGCACAGAGTAACACACTCTGGCACTCCCACTCCCATTTGTGGTGCAATCACACATGCATATAACTAAGTGAGAAAATTATATTACTATTACTAAGGTGATGAGAAGATAATCAATACATAAGAAAACACATTTTCCACCACGATAGCCATCATTGCCCCGAGTCTTACCTGCTGTATTGTAGAATAGAAGGGATCGTCTTCTATAGGTTGGTTTATACCTGCTGAAGACATTAAATGCATGTAATATGTGTTGGTAGCTATCATTTTCTCATAATAAAAATAATTTCTCTTAGATTATCACAGATCACTTAATAAATCACCATTAAAAAGTCTCACCTTGAGTTTGAGTTTCATTGAGGCCAAAGCTATTGGGAATGACTCTAGAGGATAATCCAAATTCAGCTGATGGAGTGATACAGTAGAAGTAAAGGGACAGAAAATCACAGAAACATCAGTGATAGTAATCATTGTTTGCTCTTTACTGTATTCATTAAAATTCATCTGAAAATTTTGGAAAATCTGAATTCAGAGTTAGATACAGAAAGAAGGATTACTCCTATAAAATCCACCAAACTGACATTTTTCAAATATTATGCACCAAATAATTTAATAGGCACATTTCCCATTTTCCCATTAGAAATAGTTCAGTAGCAGCAATTTTGGGTTTCTACAGTTAAATAACCATACAGTGAATTTAACAGATCATGTTGTAAATGTGCAACAAAGAAAAAACAATGAACACACAATTATGATTAAAGTTTTCTTTACCTCTGTCCCAGCAACATTTGCCAAAGTAATAAAGTCCCGCCAACACCAACAAAGCACTGAATACAGTAATGGCAATGATCCAAGGTGTGGCACCAAGTGTTGTATCTTTGTAGCTGTCTGGATTAATTGCTAAATGTTAAAAAGTTAAAATTGTAACTTGAAGATACAATATCAAAATGTTAATTCAAACTCATTTATACTAAGACATTTTTTTTTAAATGTTACACATCTGTCATTAAGAGTTTGTAAAAACACTTTTTGTAAACCTGGTTCATTTGATTATATTAGACAATATAAAAGCTGCAAATCACCTCTGACACTGAGCCAGCTCTCTGCTGATTCTCCACCTCCTGAAATGCTGCACTTGTAAAATCCTTCATCAGACTTGGAAACTCTGTGGATGGTCATGTTTCCAGTGGAGCTGCTATGGATGTGACGACCATATTTATAGAAGTCAGTCGTGAAGTTGGAAGAAACCTTCTTGTTTCTGCAGCACAGAGTCACATTGTCTTCCTCTTTTACAGGAATGGCAGGACTCTCCAGAATCACAGAACCAGCTGTATAACACAAGTGTTTGATCAATGTGATATTAAAATCATTTAAAATGTATGACAAGAACACTAACGTGTCATCACATTTATGTGATTTCAGTTAAATTTTGTTTATTTTCTTTTTAATGTAAGTGATATTTTCATTTGAAAGTGCCCACAATCAACTAATTTTGCCTAGAGACCTGGTATCCAGTCAGGTATGCTGTGGCTGCCAAAGCACACGCTCCCCACTGTTTTCTCATAATAGCAGAGTAATCGAGAACAACATGTCTCCATGTCCAATCGTTATTTTCCTGTTTATAGATTAGAACTGTGTCCGAAATAGAAAATTAAAGGGGCCAGGTATGTTGTGTAGCTTAGTCAATTTGGATCGGAAACTGAAAGGACACAACCTAGTTTAGTGTTGTAAATAAGTTTTTCATAAATGTTTGTTCACAACTTTACCTTTACGTTATTGGTAGCATGTTAGTGTGGATCACTCATCTCCAACACTCTTAATGTTACTGGCTCACTCCACATTTATCGGATATTGTTTTTGTTGCTTGTAATCTGCCATAAAGTGTTTACTCAGATTCAGTGCACATATCAACATTGTGCTTATTACATTTCCTGATCCCCGTCTAATATTTCCTTTCCTGTTAATGGGACACATATATAGCTGTCCACAGGTGCTGCAACACCATACACACAACATTAAATTGTTGTAAACATACCAGTGACAGTGATGTTGATAATGTTGCTTCTCGTTCCTCCTTCAGTCTCATACCAGTACTCTCCACACTCATCTGGATAAACATTTGAAATGGTGCAGGATGATCCTGTTGGTGTTCTCGTGTTAGTGTGGTTACATGATTTTATTTTCCCTTTGACTTCATGCGCAACTTGACAATAAACAACCCCCTCACAGTAAAATGTGACTTTTTCATATTCAAAGAACTGCAATCTGTTTGGACTGATTCGAAAGGCCACTGCATCTGAGAAAAGAAGAAAGGAAGAGACTCCATTTAGACTTTTACTACTAAAACTGATGAACTTTATCTAAACAATGAAAAAAAAAACATTTCAGGAAATGGAAGCAAAACAATTAAAAAACTGCATCACAGCTCCTCACATGTACCTGAGGAAACAGTTCACTATCATCTCAAAACAGTCTTTTTTTCTACTTTTATACATTTGGTTCACCAAACACACAAAACAGAAAACCTCCTTAATATACTCACTAACTTTCCGATCATGTGTGCAAAGCAGGATTAAAAGAGTCATCACTGAAGAGACAAACAAGAGCAAGATTACAAAAAAATTAGTTTATTCTTACATTTGCTGTCAAAGGGATTTTTAGATCTAATAACAGCTCCACAAGAAATAGAAATTAGTCTGAAACCTCAACAAATGTGCAGCAGGTGTGATGCCATCATCTCACTATAGATCACAATTTGGAATGGAGTGTTTCCAACACCTTGTTGAGTCTATGCAATGAAGAACTAAACTAGTTCTGGAGGGAAAATTGTGTCCAACTGGCTATGAACATTGTGCACTGTATAAACAGGCCAGTAAGTATAGTAAGTATTTAGTTTGCAGTTTGCAGTAATGACAGCATGTATTAATTTCTGCTCAATTCTGCCATCTGCAGAGCGTCATGAAATATTGCAATTTTTTTTTTTTACTTTCGGCAAAAGAAAGACTACATGCAGTTTTACATTGTGTACATGTGCCTGATACTACCACTAAAATCTCAAAAATATTAATTTAATGTGATTTTTATCATGTTGTTAAAATGATAATGATTATGAATCAGTCAGTGTTCATCTTGTAATATTTAGTTTTCCAGTGAGTGCCTTTTTTACAAATCTTACAGATTCATTATTAGAAAGGATTGTTTGACTCTAAGGGAAAAACTGCTACCACATTGGCAATGAGCTAAGCTAACGAATCCCTAAAGACAAAGTGAGTGAATCATCAGACAGTGCCATTATACCATGAAATAGCATCATCTCTAAGCTTTTATTTAAATTGGATACACAGATAAGATACTCAGAAACACCACTGTGAGTCCCTTTGAACTGATGACCGCATGTGTTCATTGGAGTCTAATTGTGCTACCTGCAGTGCATCATGTGACACTGCAACATTTATTTTTTTAAAGGAGAAAAAGCCTAACAGGTGAACAAATGTGCCTGATACTGCCAGTGCAACTTTTAAAATATGGGTTTATTGTGATTTGTGTCACATGATTAAAATAATTGTGTTAAGAAATGTTAATGTTATGTTAAGAAATCCTTGATATTTATTGGCCATTATTAAAGTCTTTTATTCAAACTTGTTCTGTTGTCTAATGGAAAAAGGAAAATGGCAGCAGAGTGTGTAAATGACACCATTTTAAGTTCATTTGCAGCAAACGTGGTGTCTGTGATCACACAGAGCAAGAGAGTGAAGACAGCAGTTGTTATTAGTGTGAATTGTATCTGACTGCAATTTTTTCATAGATGATTGTTGTGATGCTGTTTGTGTGTGTTGGTTTTCAGACTAAAAACAATGAGTAATCAAAACATTCAAAAATACACACAGTTTAGTTGGTAGAAAGTCACAGGGTTTAACAGCAACAAAAACGTCAACAAAATCTTTACAGTTTAGATGTATAAATGGAGGCAGTACTCACACAGTCTGATGCAGAGAGCTGTGATCTCCATGATGTGTTGCTGCAGACTGACCAAGACTCTTCCTGTGTGGTGAAATCGTGACATCTCTAAATAGTTTTCAGAGAAACAGTATTGCTGCTAAGGTAGGTCAAATGTCAGTGATTCAGCTGATTATCAGAAAGAATGATTTTGCTTTCAATATTATTTGTTTTTTAAACTTTACCTTCTTTCTCTAATTAAACAGTTCATCCATATTTTGTTCATCCATGCTTGTTGTAGACCCCATTAAACACAACAGTTTTAAACTGAAGATGCAAATACCAAAAATCAGACACGCATAACTGTTTGTGGCCATGTCAGGATAGTTTGAAGATGAAGATAGTTGGTGTTTTCTAACACAGAAGATAAACACAATGCTTTATGGTGGAAACTAAGTCACAGGACAAGTGTGTTCACAAACTGCCCACAGTCTCTTAATAGACAAGCAGCAGTACTGTGGCTACTTTGCACTTGTTTATCAGGGTTACACCCACAGCGCAAAGTGGAAGTGTGAAAAATAAGAGAAATCGCAGTGCCAATATTTACTTAGCTTATAACTTCTGCCTTCACACAGTTTGATCAGATGTTGCTGCAGCATGAAACAACAAACAATTTATTCTGTCTGGGTATGCTGTTTTCAAGTTTATCCAGTGTAGACGTAGCCTTAGAGCTGCCTGAAATGAAGGACTCCTTATTGGGAGCCGTGCTTTGTTTTGTTTTTTCCTCTCACGCTCTCTCACACACTTTTTTTTTTCACTTCAAGCTGCATGTGAGCCTTGTGTTTGCACTGAGCAGAGGGGGCAGGGGTGGTAGTTACACTCGCAGCAGCAGTAGCACACGAACAGAGCAGGAGGGAGACAGAGAAAGAGAACCAGGGGCAACAACAATAGACAACATCGTCACATTAGAAAGGTATAGTGAAGAAAATGACTGACACCAAGAAAAGAAGCAAATCTGGAACCATTTCAATATTATTCACAATACAAAGGCAGAGTGCAAGAAAAAGGATATCATATAGAGCCGACTCCACAAACAACCTGTACAGGCACCTGAGAACTGTCCACCCATCAGTGCAATGGGAAGATAAAACACAGTCAGTTGAGTGTGATATTAATAAAGGCGCCTTTTTTGTTTTTTCTCCATATTTTAATTTATGTTTTATTGTGTTGTGGTTTGCAGTGTTTTGCGTTGTTTCACTTTAAATTTTTTTTAAAAGGAAAAAGCTGAAAATTTAAATAGTTAAAATTGAATTGTAAATAGTTGGTTTTATAATTTATTTTTTACATTTTATGTGGAGTCAATAAAAAAATCATATTTATATATTCACAGTGGAAACAGCAATAGAACTATGTGAGTTTTTTGCATGAATCATTAGGTGGCACTTAATGTAAATTACAGCAGCAAATTATTTGGCATTGGCATTTGGGTCACAGAGCAGTATCGTAGGTCTAAAAGCAGGTGTTTATTCAAATTAAGCAGAGTCATGCCACCTGTGTGTACACAGAGCAGGTTTATGGGATCTCATTTCCATTCTATACGGAAGCATAGAGCTGCCAACGAGGCAAAAGAAAATTAGAGCTATATCACGTTATAATGAGAAGACTTCATTTTTCTAACAATATGCCTTTCATGTTTTTACAATATACTATGATGTTAGTACAATATACTTTTCACATTTGAACAACATAATATCACATTATTACAATATACATACTTATCACGTTATAACAAAAAACTTGTCACATTCTTACTATATACATATTATATTGTACAAACATGATCATATTTGGACAAATGTAAAAAAGATACTGTTAGAATGTTATTTTTTTTAATTGTAAGAACGTAAAACGTGTTGCGTTCAGAAACCCTAATTCATGGTACGCTCTTGGAACTGGAAGTGGTAACTTGCAATGCAACACACACACAGGCCTGAATAGCCTATCGCGGTGCACCTCAGGACTGTCTCTTACAAACGGTACAAATTTGCACACATTAATAATTTAAACTCAGTTAAAACACCAATGAGTTTGTGCATTGTGCAGCTGAAAGATGAATACTAATTTACTTTTTTGAAACTCTGCGTTTAATTATACCATTTCTATTTATGATATGTTGGAGCATCTGATTAAAGTTGGTGGCATAGAGAGAGGATAAGAATAAATGCTAAATACTGATGGCTGCCACTAAAATAATGATAGATTTTTATAGAATGACATAATAAACAATTATCAAAACACATGTGCAAAGTACATACATTTTATTCTGATGTACCATTAATATATGAAATAATAAATATCTCTGTTATTACAGATTGATGCCACAGTGATTGAACTATGTATCTCTACCTTACACATGTTCATTGATTGACCCTCACTACTTTACAGGATTTTACTTTAAGTTTAGAATGATGGAATGCACCAACATCCTAAACTATGTATAGCAAATGCAAAATACCACCACTTCTTGAATATTCTCAAAATTTAAAAGAACCCACCATTAAATCTTAACAACCACCTAAAAAAATGTGCAGTTACTGAAAAACACCTCCTAACACCCCAACACTCTACACTCCATCACTTGAATATATGACATAAACCCCCCAGATAAGTGCAGCAATCTGAAAAGCAATATATAAAATTAAATTCGGTCTTCTGATGATACTGCCTAAGGAAAGCATGTAAAATGTAAACAGGATTGGTCCTAGAAGGAAACCCTGTGGAACTTCCTAGTTGACCTTAGAGTGTGAAGAGGACTCTCATTTACATGACCAAATTGGAGTATATTAGATAGATATGATCTAAACCACTGCAGCGCAGTACCTGTAATACCTACAGTGTGCTCTTATCACTATAATAAAATATTATGGTCAACTGTATCGAACACTGCACTGAGGTCTAGCAGGACAAGCACAGAGATGAGTCCACTGTCAGAGGACATAAGAAGATCATTTGTAACTTTCACTGAAGTTATTTCTGTACAGCGATGAGCTCTGAAACCTGACTGAAACTCCTCCAATAAACCATTCTAGTACAGTTACTGTATTTTATTTATTTTGGCTCTGTCGGGTCATCTAACTAGTCAAACATATCAGTTCCTGCTATATGATAAAACCAGTGTAAGCATTACTGAAAATAAATCCAAGAACATTTCTATTTTAAAGGAATTACAGCATTTATATTCAAGTTAGCGGTCTTTTAAGTTTGCTTCAATTGCTATTTTTATTCTTTTTTTCACTTGCAGCTTAGTTACATTTAAGAACCAAAACTACAAGCAGATAATGACAAAACCTCTGCAACTATCTGAACAACTGAGTACAAACTGAGAACAACAACACTGATGCTCTTTACAGGAAGGGTCAGAGCAGACTCTACCTGCTGAGGCGGCTGAGGTCATTTGGAGTACAGGGAGCGCTTTTAAAGACCTTCTATGACTCTGTGGTGGCATCTGTCATTTTTTACAGTGTTGTATGTTGGAGCAGCAGTTTATCGGCAGCTGAGAGGAAGAGGTTGGACAAACTCATCAGGAAGGCCAGCTCTGTTCTGGGATGCACCCTGGACCCAGTGCAGGTGGTGGGAGACAGAAGGACTCTGGCCAAAATAACATCTCTGATGGACAGAGTCTCCCACCCCATGCATGTAAATGTTGCTGAACTGCAGAGCTGCTTCAGTGACAGACTGCTGCATCCTAGATGCATGAAGGAGCATTTCTGCAGGTCCTTCCTCCCTGCAGCTGTCAGACTGTACAATCAGAACTGCTCCCAACAATCATAGATGTTTACATCAGCACTAACTGCAATAAGTTAACCAACAACCTGGTTTGCCTCTTATCTGTAGTTATTTTTATTTAATTTAATAACTGTACAATACTCTGTATATAGTAACCATTGTCCTTAATGTAAATATTTAAGAATAATTGTGTATGTTTCTGTTCTGTGTCCTGTGTACTGTTTGTTTGTATATGTGTCTTTTTGGCTGCTGTTACAACCAAATTTCCCCTTGTGGGACAATTAAAGGATTATTCTATTCTAAACCAGCTATGCTGAACAGGTTCTGCTTACATGACAGTGAGAGGTGTGAAGACAGGTCCCTTTGTTTGTTTGTTTTTAAAGTATTTATTTATATAAAACATAAAAGTAGCACTGCAGCAGTTGCCCTGATAACTACAGATAAATACTCAACACCAAGCCATCAATAGTTTCCTAAAAAAAAAGCAACATGTGAATTTTCCTGCTCTGTGTAAATAAAGCAGAGGTAACACCAAACAGCTGGGAAGGTTAAGTTCCTCTAGACTTATTAGCAACAAGCACTTGACAGTGTTGCTTATTACAGGGATATTGCTCACTGTCACAGATGCAAGCAGCCCAATGCACCACAACCAGAGCACGGATGATATAACTGCGATGGTGTAGAAGGCTCTTTGCTTTGATTGGTCAACATGTTTCTTTCCTCCACTTGCTTCCCCTGGCCCTGGACGAGTCAGAACACGGAGAACAGCAAGGGTGCAGAAAAATATGATTGTTATGGATAAAATCAAAACACATAACAATTGTATGGCAATTCCATTATGCATAACTAGAGATCCAAAGCTCAGTCCAAAACTCAGCAGCCAAGCACAGCCAGTGCTGATGTTTCTGATCCTGACCCCACGGGCGTTTTTTAGACTCATGTAGGTGATGGGGTGAACAACAGCCAGGTAACGTTCTACACAGGTCAGGATGTGGAAAATGATCCTCCCGTAGTAATTCATATAATAAGCATTTAATCCAAGGTTTGTCAGTGCTGAGTTATTAATATAAATGCTACCAAGTTTGAAGAAGCCCCCAACGATCCAGATCAGCTCAATGGCAGCCATGTGGTAGGTGAAGATGTCAGAGTGACTTGCTGTTTTAAAGGAGCGCTGCTGCCGCCATTGTCTATGACCCAAGTAGAGGACAATAGTAGAGAGAGGGAGGAGGAGGATGATTCTCAAGGTATTGATGGTAATGTTTATGTATATATAATCGTTGTAGTTGTTGCAATCCAGAACACTGGAGGTGGATGAGGAGTTAAATGACATATTTGCCATATCTCCTGTATATTGTAGTTGTGCTGAGAAAAAAAGAATTAGAGTAGAAAAAGGAAAAAAAGATTAACATACAGTTAAGTCACATTTAATTTTGGTAGGGTATTGTGATGTAATCTCACGTTTTCTTAGTAGTTACATTAGCGTTAACATATGCTGTCATAAGAAAATATTTGTTGACAAATATTTGTTAATAAGAGAATGGTAATAATTAAAAAAAAAACAAGAAAAGTACATAATACTGACAACATTCATTTTATACTTTTGTAACTGAACGCATTTTATTCTTGTTATGTGTATACATTTATCTTTATGCTTCAAGCTATTAATGAAGCTCTGCTGGTGCAAAATACGTTTTTATGTTGAACAGCTACCAGGATTTATTGGAGGCACAGTTGTAAATTTTGTAATTGAATACAGGAAATTCTATGGCTGGTCTCACTGCATAGTGTATAGGAATTTCTTTTATTAATGTATTAATCACATTATTTTATTGTATGATGCCTTGGTGCCACTGGATTTTAGCATGACTCACACTCATGCAGTTAGACAGATGGTGGGAAGTTAGGGGGAGGAAGTTGGGGGGAAGCAGACAACTCCACAGGAAGAATCTTTTGTCTCTTTTGACTCTGGGAGGTAGCAAGGGAGTGTGAACCTTAAGGTGTGAAACAGCTGTGAACTGCCTTTTGTTCCTGGGGAAGGTATTTAACTGCGAGCCATGTTAGGCTCAGTGAGACTCTGCTGACCATCTGCCCCGCGATCATGCAGGCTCTTCACCAAGCTTGGTTTTTCTGTTCTTTGTTTGTGATTAAAGAATGTTAGCTATCACTCACCGTGTGTCTGTAGGCTTTATTTAATGGAAAACTTCCATAACAATAGGCATTTATCATTTTCCAGAGCATGAAGTTTTAGGGGGAGAATATTTAAGTCATAAGTCATTACTGAGGTTTCTGACATACAATTTAATGCAAACTGTTCAACTCATTCTCATATTAAAACATCAATATTTTAGTAATTTGGGGTACATTTATTGTTTACGATTAATGGGAACACAGTGGAAAGTAACTTTGTTATTAGAATTTTTTAAATGATTGGTAGGAACTATTTTTTCTTCTGCCTGTCACAGTGAAATGCAAAATATGACTGTATAAATGCATCACAGCTCATGTGTGATGTGTAGCGCTATTTCAGCTCCACAAACAGCCAAGATGCGGTTTGTGACACATGTGGCAAGACCACAAACCTTGTCAGACACAAGCAAAAGTAAAATATAACACAGACTATGATGATGAGTTTATGATGAAGCATATGAAGGAGAAGGAGAGGGACAGGTGCTGCGAGGGTGAGGTAAACATTGCTTGTTGAGTCCTCTGCTGCTACAGGCACTCTCCAGGTACAGAGAGAGAAATGTGGTGGTATCGGATCTAAAAGGAAATCAGTGGTATCCCACATCACTAGGTAGTCCATCTCTTTCTATGGATTGGCTGTGTGAATCAGGCAGGACAGGACCCAAATGAGGACTCATGGAAGTAAAAATAAACTCAAAAGGCAGCTTTATTGCTGAACATCAGAAAATACAAAAACTAACTAAACAAGGCAGGCTTAAATACACAGGAATTGATGAGGGAAGAGAAAACACACCACTAGTTCACAGATTAGAAAACCAATTGGTTACATTTATAGAACACTTATCACCAAAGATGTTTATTCAAATCAAATGTAATTTCTGAAGTATGATCTGCCCTGCTATCATGTTTTGTGAATTATACAACCTGCAGTCACAAATAATTATTTAAACTAAATAAAACAGGAATGTCATTAGCAGTTAAAGTGTTTTGTTTTGTTTTGTTTTTGGTTGATTTTAATCTTACGTGTCAAATTGAGATATTTTTATCCTATTTTCCAATTCTAGCTCTAACAGTGATCATTTCTTAGCACAGTTAACAATCACTTTCCATTTCTTAACGACTTTAAGGAACATTTGTTTTGATCATAGTGTGCTGCTGTTATATCGCCTTTTGCTTGTTGTCATTCCACTACTTTAGGGGCTAAATGCATATTATAATTCGGTCTTAGTAGAAGGCTACTGAATTATAGTTCAAGATGACCAAAATATTACAGTACATTTTGGACACACTACAGTGTGTGTGTGTGTGTGTGTGTGTGTGTGTGTGTGTGTGTGTGTGTGTGTGTGTGTGTGTGTGTGTGTGTGTGTGTGTATGTGTGTGGTTTTTTTATAGCTTTTATGGTGTATTTAAATTGGTTGGGTATCATATATTTGATTTCCAGTACAACAACACTCATTTTAATACATTATATGTTCAGAGATACATATGAGATAAAACTAATCCAATTTAATCCCATTTCCCATCATATCTGTGAATACTTAAATAGATATAATGATCATTCATGATCGTCAAACTTTTTACTAAGTTAACAGAGAGCTTACATGCAAATTTCTTCCCCTCAAAGTGTTTAATAGTAAGCAATGAAAGTGTAATGAAATAAATCCTTTCTGTTTCAATTACAAAGAATGATAACAAAAGCATATTCAAGTGAAAAACGTTTTTTTTTTAAAAACAAAGGTAATTACAGATTTTTAATTGCAACACTTCTACAAATATAATATAATAAATATAAAATGTTAACTTTTTGCAAAATATGGACAACTACCTCGTCTGTCGTCTTGTTGTTGTTAATCGCAGGCGTCCAAACTGAGTGATTGCTGTTCAATGTCCTCTGATGCTTCTGGCTGGATTGTGCTCACCATCAAAACAGCAGGACTTTCTGAGCTGTTTGCAGCAGAGTGTTCTCCGACACCATCACTGTGAACTATATCAGGGAAAAAAATGTTTCTCAACTTCTTCTATGCATGGAGAAAATGCAGTCTTGCTGTAGGGCCTATTCTAATAACCATGGACCCTTTATGAGGCAAAACAGAAGAAAGAAATCAGATCAGAGTTTGAATCAGACATGCAGTAAATACACAACAACTCAAAGCTTAATTAGTTTAGACTTCACTTTATTCCATTAGAGAAATAACAAAGTTGGAACTGTTAATGAAATGTGAAAAAAACAGTCATACTGAGTAATACCAACTCATTTCCATATGACTTGTTATGCTTGAGGCTACCAGTCTATTACCTCTGACATGATTCAAATGTACTGCAAAGAAAAAAACAGGTGTTAATTAATCCTGCAGACAGCGTGTACAGGGAGCACTTAATTCTCATTTTCATGATTGATGATTTTATGAGTCATGGCCGCAGTAGGAGTAGTTTGTTCTATGTGCCGCATTCAGTTTTCATTAGTCAAAAACCTGCATCCACAAATTGTTAAACAATTTCAGAATAACATTTCTCAATTTAAATTTTTTAAGACTTGTGTCATCATCAACAGTTTATAATATCATCAAAATATTCCATTAATCTGGAGAAATCTATACAGGAATCCCTACAGGAAAACATCCCAAAATCACTGTTTGTAAAGTCAGTCTCATTTAAGTTCTACTGTCATCTTTATAAATATTAGTAAGGCTCGATGTCGTGGTATACTGTTATACTTTATTGTAGGGTATTTACCTTACATCACAAAGCAGCTTGAGGCAACTGTTTTTGTGAATTGAATTGTCTTAGTTTTCTTAGCTCTATGATTATATTTTGCCCTTTGAATGTATGCAAAACTTCACAATAAATGGCCTCCTGACAGCAAAATGCTAGTGATTCAAAGTGGAAAAACTGCAGTCTGGTTTGACTGATTTGAAAGGACCCTTTTAGAACAAGGGTTGTAACTAAAAAAACCAAAAATATTACTGTTTGCAAGGTATCGTGCAAGACATTCAGATGTACTCCTTTGAAATATTCTGCTTTGCTCTCATAAGATGGAAGCTAAAATCACCCTAGTATCTTTCTTTCTGGCTCTCTGTTTGTTGCCGTTTTGGCATTCATCCGTATTGATGAGTAAGAAATCTCACATGTTGTGACACACTTTGCTTGGTCTGGTAATGTCTTCATGTACAGCACAGATACAGGCAATATAGAAACAAGCAACATGTCACTCTGCAACCAACATGAAAACACACATAGCATACCTGGGCCTCCCATATTGACAGGAGCACAGGCAGGTTTTTCTTCACTTGCACCTGTTTTTTGTGTCACACAGTCAAATTTAAGTCCCAGGGGCCAGAATCAGACTGGCCAGGACTCCACTGTGGCCTGCTGGATGGCTTGGGAAAAAAGAAAGGAGAGCTTACTTTTAACTGTGTGGCATTTTTTTTTATTATAACTTTACAGCTTTTCCTCCTGATAAAGACCTCCCCACAGCTATTTACTTATTTTTAGTTCAAGTAATACATTAAAAAGTAACAGAAAGATCCCGTTTTTCACTGTTTATTATAGAAATTTCAGCTAAAAATAAAAACAAAAAAATCAGCAATTGACAAAAACCTATATTTATGTTGTATAAATGCGGGACAGTCTATATTAAGACGTCAAAAAAAGAAAAAAGAAACCAAAAGTAAGCTACATGAGGCCCTCAATGTAAAATGTGTTTATATAAATTGTGATTTCTTTTAAGTTTTAATTTATTCAGCACAAGAGCAATCACTTGGTTTACCTAAAGTTTAAAAAAAAGCTACCAGTCAAATTAAAACATTTCACTCAAATTATTAAATTAGAAACATACTACATTAACTAAAGGTTTATAATAACCCATAGTAAACCCAAGAGTAAATGTAATGTATTAATGAAAGAAATTAATTATTATAATAACACAATAATTAATGTTCCAGCGGTCCTAGACCGCCCCTTGCTGCGCAACATGGAAGACTGCAAGATTTTCTCTGAGGGAGATCCATACATGCTACATACAATTTACAACTACAAATACATATGGATTTTATTTTATCGTTATTAAAAATATAAAACTATAAAATATATATTTTTTGTTTTAGGTTTTATTATTTCAGAAGTAAAAAAAAGAAAAAAATGAACTTGATGGTTGAGAGAAATCTTTCAGTACAAAGAAAGTCACAGCTCAAATGTGTGTACACAAAAGTACGTTTATAGAGAAGAAGCAGTGATGTGGATACTTAAAGAAACTTAGAAAATGAATAAAAAAAAAACCTTAGAAACTTAAAAATGAAACACTCAGAATGAATGAAGTACATTAGTGTCTTTCTATTTTCTATTTATACTACTTGCCATCGTTGTCGGTATTGTTTCCTGTATCTTGAAAGTTACATTTACATGTGGGTGAAGATGTTGTTGGAACTCTGATTTTCCCAAAGTGAAGAAGTCCCACCAGCAGGAGCAGAAGAGCCACCATCATGATGGTCCGTAAGATGAGGTAAATATGACATCCAGGCTCTGAGGAGGGGTCTGTCTCAGTTTCTGTGTGATTGCCTGCATAGATGATAAGAATTAATAAGCTGTGTTCACCTTGGTTAATTACTTAATTATTAATATCTACATTTCATACAGGCAAAGACCTCAATAACTGCCGGAACCTGCAGTTCCTCTATCGCCCACTTGAGTTGTTCAAAGGTGAATAAACCCCCATAGACTGCCAAACTGTTAAAATGCTCAACGAATGCCCAACTAAAGAAATATGTTTATGGCCTTGAATAAAAATATTGTTTCTAACTTTCTTTAGAATTTCTTTCTCATGGTGAGATCAACCCTGGTTGTTTTATGTATTCTCATAACTGAATCCACACGCGAGAGGGGGATGTAATCATGTTTTTAGCCTGTTTGGTGTTTACTATCCATGACAGAATTGGGGTGTTTTTTTGTGGTTTTTGGCGTCTGATCTGAAGAGAAAATGGTGTAAGGAGTGGTGTGCCCGAGTCTATGTGTGAATGACTGCAGAAATGATAGAACGTAATTAATTAGTTCTGTTAACCGTCGTTAGTTACTTAATGTTTTACAATTCTGGCAAATTCAAGGACTGAAAAATTGCCAGAAACTGCATTTCATCTAATGTCATTTTGAGTTAAGTAAATCAATATCCAAAGACTACAATGTTAAAATGGCCAGCTAATGAACAACTACACAAACATGTCAATAGGCTGGTACAAAGCACTCTTTTGGTCTATTTTCACCTTTCATACATCATATTTAAATATGAATTATGTATCAAATTAAATATTGATTAATTAAATTAATGACTGACAAAATAATTATTTAACATTTAAAATCTATACAGTTATGTGCAAAATAATAGCAGTCTAACATTACTAATGATTTTGGCAGAAATGATGACACAATATGGAAACAAATTCATGGCCAATCAGCAAACTTAACAGACATGACATGCATGCTGCTAATTTGGGGTAATTGACTCATTCAATGAAAGTGTGTTCAACTTAATAGCAGTGTGGAGTTCAGTTAGGGAGGTCATTCGATCTGTGAAGAAAGGGGTCTCAATCATGGCCCTTATTTAAAAAAGGAAGGCAGCAGATGTTGTACTTGCTGGTTTTAGCCTTTGCTCAATGAGTAAAATGGGTCATTCCAGACACTGCACTAAGAGAGAAAAAACTTTGACCAAAAAGTTGATTGGAGAGGGGAAAACACACAATGAAGTGCACAAAATAATTGGCTGCACAGCGAAAAAGATCGCAAAGTGGTAGAAAAAGGAATACTACTATCCACCTAGATCATAGAATAACAAGGATAGCAAAGAAACATCCAATGATCAGCTCCAGAGAGATCAAAGAAGATCTCTGTTTATCTGTTAGTGCTTCGACAATCAGAAAACGCCTATGTGAAGCCAAACTATTTGCAAGAAACCCTCACAAAGTACCACTGCTGAAAAAACACGTATTGAAAATGTTACAGTTTCCCAAAGAACACACTGACTTGCCTAAAGAGAAGAGGCACAATATTCTGTGGACAGATGAGAGCAAGGTTGTTCTTATTGGATCTGAAGGCCGCAGACAGTTTGTGAGACGACCCCCAAACACCGAATACAAGGCACAGTACACTGTGAAGACCATAAAACATGGAGGTGTAAGCTTAATGGTTTGGGGATATTTCTCATACTTTGTGGGGCCCATTTATCACATAACAGGCACCATGGACCAGTTTCAGTACCTAAAAATACTGGAAGAGTTCATGTTGCCTAATGCTGAGGAAGAAATGCCCTTAAAATGGGTGTTTCAGCAGGATAATGGCCCTAAACACATCAGCAAGTGGGCATCCCGGCTGCAGACGAAAAAGATTGATGTCATGAAGTGGCCAGCCCAATCCTCAGACCTCAATCTGAATGAAAATTTGTGGAGTGACCTCACAAATTCTGTTTTTGATGCAAAGCCCAAGAATGCAGAAGATCTGTGTAGTTCAGTCAGCTTGAGCTGACCCTTCTGTTATGGTCAAATGTTAGTTGACTTCATGCCCCACAGATATAAAGCAGTGATCAGAAATAATGGGTATGCAACTAAATATTAGTTCAGTGCTTAAAGGAAAAGCAAAATCCTCATTTTATATTCAGTTTATACTGTAAATATTCCAGTTTGTAAATGAAAATGCAGACACTGCTATTTTTTTGAACAACCTCATATTCTTTTTCTTCATTGTCAGTTAAAAAAATACAAAAGAAAAGACAAAGCTGTTCATGTTTTCATTTGGGATGGAATGTGTATGGCTCCCAGTGCCTTTGCATATATGAAAATAAATCTATTAGGAACATGGAACCTCTGTTGTTTTAAGCACACTGCTATTATGTTGCACATAACTGCATGCACACACTTTTACTCCATATGTAAATGGCCTGACTCTTAAATAGAGTACTCAAAGTGCTCTATATAACTTGCCCAGTTCATGTATATGTACACAAGCACCCTTTTCTATGCTCAAGGGCTTTCTAACACTTACACTCTTAAAGACGCATCGGAGAGCAAACTGAGGTTAGTATTTTGCCCAAGGATATTTTGCATGTAGACTCGGATCGAAGCACCAACCTTAACCTGCAGATGACCTGCTCTACCACCTGAGCTACAGTCACCCCTGCATACTGCCACAGTGGTTATTAAGATGGATTTGTATTGATTTTGTCAGAAAAAAAACTGTGACTAGTAAATCATTTAATCGCACAAACAGGAGAATGACAAAATTGAAAATATAATCGTGTATTTATGATTGATGCATAAATCAGCTGAGAATGACTAAAATCCAAATGAAAAAGGAAGACGAAAAAGTGTCTCACCTGTGAGACATGGCGCAGAGACAGACAGCCAGCTCTCTGATGATTCTCCAACTCCTGAGATCTTGCACTTGTAAAGTCCTTCATCAGACTTGGAAACTCTGTGGATGGTCAAGTTTCCTGTTGAGAGGTTCCGTATGATATTCCATATTTATAGAAATCAGCTGCGATGCTGGAGGAAAGCATCTTGTTTCTGCAGCGCAGAGTCACAGCTTCTCCCTCCATCACAGGAACAGCAGGACTCTCCAGGATCACAGAACCAGCTGAACGACAAGTGACTTAAATGTTTAAAATGTTGAACTTGTGTTTTTTGTGGCAAAATATTACTGCCTTCATTCACTCGTACCAGTGACAGTGATGTAGATATTGTTGCTTCTCTTCCCTCCTGCTGTCCCACACCAGTATTCTCCACTGTCACTTGCATAAATAGGATGAATGGTGCACTTTGAACCTGTTGTTGTTACTTCTTGCTGGTTTTGTTGCATTACTGTACTTCCTCTTTCATCTTATGTAACACATGTCCATGAGAGATCCCCTCACAGTAAATACTAACTGACTCATATTCAAAAAACTGGGATTTGTTTGGAACAATACGAAGAGAAACTGCATCTGAGAAAAAGATGACAAAACAAATACCTTAACAAAAAAAAGAAAATAAAAGCGTGACAGCAAATAAAATATGTGTATCACAAGTTTTGTGATGATTAAATGTACGACAATAGGTCAAGAAAAAACAAAAATTATATTTTTCCATGGTCTACTTCTAAACTAATAGCATTCAGGGGACTGCTGTTGTAATTTGGTGGTATATCAACAAAAGTGATTTGAACTGAATTAAACTGCCTACACCAGGGGTGTCCAAACTTTTTTCACTGAGGGCCACATACATAAAAATATAGGAGGGGCTGGGCCACTTACTAGAAATTAGGTATATAACCTTAACTTTACTGTATTAAAAATCACTTAAAAGTGGTCAAATGTGTTATATTGTTGAATATAATTAAAGACAAAACTGCCTTCACCACAGCTTTCCATAAATGGATCTTTATTGATTTATTCAGAAAAAGCTTTGGTAGCTCATTCTCAGAACAGCAGCCTCAGATTTCTTCTTAGACAGAAGATTTACAGCACAGAGAAAAACAATAAAGGGGAAAATGGGACGGGTACATTTCAAGTTTGTTATTTAAATTATTAGGCTTAGCAACACATGTATTAACTTTCGTTTGAAATGATTATAAACATTAACAGACTGAACTGGACTTAATAACAGGAGTCCATATAATTTTAGTAAATTATTCTGGTGAGTATCAGCTGCGCTGGGTATGTAAATCGGGCCATCCGGCTGTGGTGCTGATCGCCACTCGTGGCAAAAATCCAGACAAATGTCACTTGACCAAGGAGCAGATCTGCATCAGATGAGATCAGCTGACTTTGCGTGTGCGTGCGCTGTGCACAGCGGTGTGTACTCTGTGTGTTAACAAGAAAAACGCATATAAGAAAGTGGTGCGCAAAAGCAGGGTAGTGACAGAATTGATGCGCATTATTGATATTTGAAGCACGTGTACCTGCACATTAACACACGGGTACTGTGGAATACATTTTTTAACTCACCTAAAGCGCTCGTGCTCTCGTCCACTCCCCACAAAAAATTAGCAGCTGTGCGTGTCTGTGGCATCGGTGCTCTCATCGCATGCGATGGAGTAAAAATCAAAAGCACAGCTTTATCACACAGTTGCAGTTTAATGTTGGCTGACGAGTCTTCAATGCGTCGCACAACTGTATTTCTGGACATGCTGACGTTGTTGAAGTCCTGCACTTTTTCTGGGCACATTATTTCGGTGACTTTAACGAGGCCGTGTTTTATGAGGTCTCCATCTGAAAAAGGCTTGCCATGTCTTGCGATGAGTTGGGCGACCTCATAGCTGCTATTGGAGGTTTTTCCTGGACAATTTGAGCACGAAAAAAATACTGTTGCTGGCCCCGCAGGAGAGCTACCCTTTGCTTTAATTTCTGCTCTCGCTCAGCACCAGTGTGGGATGCATAGGCCTGATGTTTGGTTTCATAATGACGTCGTACATTATACTCTTTCATAACTGCCACAGTTTCAGTGCAGATCAAACAGACGCACTTCCCCTTGAATTCTTTGAAGAAATATTCACTCGCCCACCGTGTCTGAAATTTTCTGCATTCACTTTCTATCTTTCGCTTCTTTGGTTCTGCCATGTTTAGTAACTTGGGGTAAATTTCTTCTGTGATTGTCCTTTTTGGTGGAGCAACTGCCTTGATCAACAGCAGCTCCCTCTGGTGTTAAAACTAAGAAGTGCAATACACTCAAGCAAAAGTTGAAGTGCGGGCCATATTCTATTCAATTTATAAAATTACTTGCGGGCCAATTAAAACTGGACTGCGGGCCAATTGCGGCCCGCGGGCCGGACTTTGGACACGCCTGGCCTACACCTTCAAACAGAGCTGTTGCAGCCTGATGCTGCTTTCAGTTCTGTTTGTAGCCATTAAAAGACCTTCTTTTTCTTGGTTTACAACACTGATGAGAAAAACAGATATTTCAGTGCAAACAAAGTTGGAGGTCACATTTGTTCACACCCTACCCACAGAGTCTCTTAATAGACATGCAACAAAGTTAATATGCAAGATGAAGCAAGATGTGGTGTTATTGGTTTTTATCGTTGTATTTCTCATCACTGGCTGCATTGTTTTCTATATGTCATGACATTTATGTTTGCGTAAGGACGAGTTAGTTATTGTAGCTTTGATTTTTCCACAGTTAAGAATTCCCACCATCACCACTACCAGCAGCAAAGCCACTATCACAAAAATCAGCTGCCATGTTGGAAGAAGTCATCATGTTTCTGCAGGAAAGAGTCACAGCTTCTCCTTTCATCACATATTAAATACATGTCAACTTTATCTCTGAATATTGCTTTCTTTCTGCAGTTGTACCAGTGACGATGAAATTCATAATGTTGCTTCTGTTCCCTCTAAAGCTAAAATGTTGCTGGCTCATTCATCACAGGAACAGCAGGACTTTAGCTGAACAACATGCGTTCCAGATGCAGCTCAGGTTAGAATCATGTTTAGTGAGAAACACTGTTCAACTCCTGAATATGATAGGATTTTAAAAGAACAAAATGCAAATACAGAGAATTACAACGTTTCCCCATCATTTAGAAGTTGCAAATTCTTTTTTATTAAAAAACAAAGAAACAAAAAAGTTTGGTTATTGTAGAAGGACAGGACCTCCTCCTTTCAGCCTTTTTTTTAAAAAATTCCATTTTCCCCATCAACCTTTCTGTGGTTTGTTTAGGTTTAAACATTATAACTACATTTATGGTGTAGTATGGAGCCCCGCAAGGGATATTGGAGAAGAAAATTTTTTTTAATTTTAGTCCATGCAGTTTCAGGTCAGCACTGAGATTTTGGAAGCAATCATAGTGATGGAAGACACACATCCATTAGTGCGATTCAGACGACACAGTCATTTCTGACCTGGCTTCATGGTTTAGTCACAGGCAGATGAAACACCAAATTATTATGCTAACCACTTCTCCATGTCAAACTCAAAACATTAATCCAGAATGACAAATGCCACCTCCTTCTGCAGTGAGTCATTAGAGTCTAATTGACAAATGCATAAATTTCTCTATTTCAACAAATCATGTTCAATTCTTCTAAGTGATCTCTCCTTATTGAAATAATATGTTTTTCTTAAAAGCCACAAAACAAAGCCCGCTGTAAGACAGGCCATTATCATGTGTGGCAACAGCCAGACTGATCCCACCTCAATCAAACCCACAATCCACCAGCCATTCAAATCATATTGTTCAGACTACATCTAAAGGCTTTCCCGATGATCTCTGAGATTTCTGCCTAGAAATGGGTTGTTCTTAATGATAAGATCAGCAGCCACATTGCTGAATGAATGAGGGATGACTGTCATTATGGTCCCTCTCTTACCTTTTGAGGTTTAAGAGCTGAGGATCTCTTATTGCCTTTTCTACATTTCTTCTCACAGTGTCAACCAACACTCAGCTTATGACTTGTCCTTTTACACAGTTTGACTAAACAAATATAGAAAGCCATGTCCTTTTCTTTGTCTGCATTGAACAGATGTTGCTGTTGATGTTGCTGTAGCATGAAACAAGACACCACTTACTATGTCTGGGTACTAGACCACACTTCAGTTAGAGACATGCTCATGCAGAGAAATGGAGATTTTTTCACTGCTGACCACAAAAAGACCACAGTGAACGGTAAAAGTGTGGCAGTTCTTTCTTGTAGCAACATTCATACACTTTTAAAAAGACCAACCAGATGGAACAAGTTTAAGTTCAACTTCTAAATAACAGACAGAAGCATTTGTTAGCATTTGAAATAAACACATACTTATAACTATGTGGGAGGCCTATCAGCTGTATCTAAATGAATACACACAAGCTATAACAATTTATATACATGTATCAAACTCAACTGACAGTATGTTGCTTAATTACAAAAGCAATACATGATAAATTTTTGTCGTTTTCACTCTCGCTCAGATGTGATTATGTCTTCGGTCAGCTCTCTGTAACATACATTGGAAGGAGAGAACAAAAATAAACAAACTGTTTCCAAACGAGAATGAATATCCTTTAAAAGAAACAGATTTATTATTGTCTTTGGTGGACAATAATAAATAAAGTGTTAATTCCACATTTGAATTTTGGCAATGTCATTTTATACAGATTTTATTTAGAGTTTTGGGGTGATTACAACTCACAAACTCTATAAAGTTCATTCATGTGTCATAAGAGAGGGATATTATACCCCTTATCTCAAACTGAGTGATTTATGCCCCCCCAATAAAATATTCATGAGCTCAGGAAGTAAAGGAAGTAATAAAGTAATAAAGGAAGTAATAAAAATATAATATTCATAAAAATTATGATATTCATCCAAAATATGCTAGTTCATAGCTCATTGCTTTTTCTTCCCCCAAAAAAATAAATTATTTGATTATTTAGAAATTTTTTATATCAAATAGCATTCTTTTATTTTTAAGCTATTAAATTTTTTTTACTTTTTTATGCTTAAAAAAAACGCCATCTGGTGGTGGGTCAGCGCGTGAGCGCGCACCGCGTGCGCACCCCCCGCGCCTGTGTGTCTCTCGGCATTATGCCTGTGTCTCCGGGGGACCGTGCTTGTGTGTGTGAAAACGTGTTAAACCAGAGTAAAAGTGCTTTTGTAACGTTCAGTATGGCTAGACATACAGGGTGCATGCCTTGGGGGAAAACTTTATTTCAATTTATATGCATTTGTTTAATCTGAACAAGGAGATTTAGAATCAAACTCAGAATCGCAAAAAACTCTCGCAATCCCCGTTGCTCCAACCCCGAGCATAAGCGCACCGCTGCTCCCAACATAAAAAACTTTCTGAAAAAACTCTTTCCTCCAAAAAACACCTGAAACAAAATCCTTAGTCTTTTTTTCTCAAATTCAGCGCCCTGCTGCTCCCACCCGATCCTTAGGCAAAATAAGCAGGAAACCTCCTGAAAAAACCCTCCGCGTTTTTCTCCAAAAACCCCTAGAATAACTTGTAGGGAACCCACCCCCCGTATACCCAAAACCTTATATTCGATAACAGGGAAAATCCTGAAAAAAACCCTTAGTCTTTTTTTCTTCAAAAAACCAGCCCTCTCACTAGCTCCTTCTCAAATTCCGCCCAGAGTCTAAGTTCCACCTCGTTCTTACTCGGCCCGCAACCGCGCTCAGCCTAAATTTTCCCTTGTTACTCGTTCTATCTCAGTACCCCAAATGCTCCATTGCCTAGTTTCAAAATTTGCGCCCCAGACCAACTCCGCCTCCCAGGTGTACCTAACTGCCCCGCTGCCAATCGCATAACAAAGGGGCGGCTCCACTCGCACCCCGGTTAGCCAATAGCGCTCAGCTTGGATTTACCTTCTCAGTGATAGGTTCACTGGCTGGCTCTCACTCAGGATAAATAATCTAACATTTCAACTTAAATTTAACTGTTTTTTCTCTCTCAGAAAAACAAGTTTTCTCCTTTTTTCACAAACAACATGGCCACCAGACCTACCAACCTCACTGTGGTCTCTCAGACCCCCGTAACCAGCTACAGAGGGCAACCTGACCCTGCTCGCTCAGACCCCTGTAACCAGCTACAGTGCTTCCGCGGCTCCAGCGCAACTCACACGGATAGGGTTCAGCCAGCACCCGCTAACCCAATGTAGGACAGAATTCGTCACAGCTCCGGCGGATTTGGGGGTTATGCCTTCAACCTCACAGAGAGCGAAGTCTATTTCTATCAACTAAAACCAGGTGAAAGTTTTGGCCCGCTAACACCTTGGATTGCCTTTACTTTGTCTAACTGGGGTGTTTTGAGCCTCATCGCGACGCCCCGAAGTGCAGAAGAGCCTGCGGGAAACGAGCTCGCAACAACTGCGAACCAGGGATCAGCAACAACTGCCGTTGCTTTCCCTATGTGCATATCAATCGGTAAGTGTTAATCTTCCTCTCTAACTACATTTTTGCATTTTCCTTTTGACCATTCTCTCAATCCTTTCATTTAAGAAAAAATATATAACAATGGTTTGTAACACGTACAATACACCTTCCATCCATTCGTTTCCACTTATCCTTTTTCAGGCTCGCGCGGTGTGCTGGAGCCTATCCCACGTACAATACACTTTAAAAATATATATATAAGCTCGAGTTTAACTCCCGTGAAAGCTTATACATTACATGCCTACATCACCTATCATTTCCTCATCAGGTATCATGTTATGCTCCTTTGATATTTTGCTAGTTTGCGTGTTTTAAAACTCTTTTTGTTTTTCTTTATATTTTTAGACTCTGATTTAAGCCTGATGTGTTAACCTGATCCCTGCGAAACACCAGCTCTGCGTGGATTTTGACCGCGAGTGACCGGATGTTGTTTCCAGCCTGAGGTTGCCTGAAATGCCGTGAGGCTCGTTTGAAAGATTGCGCCCGAGACCAACTCCGCCTCCAAGGCGTGCCTACCTTTAGCTGCCACCAGTGAGATATCAGAGCCGGGCTCCACATATCCAATCATGAGCACGAGCAAGACAGCTTTTGCAGACTCTCCAGAAATATACAAGTCCTTACCAACTGCTCTGCAACCCAGTGTTTCTGGTCCCCTCACTAACATCACTTTTTGAGATATTTTTTACGAACCACCAAAAAAGCAATTTTTACCCCCCAGTACAGAAGACTGGATCTGAGGGCAGCAGCGGGAACAAATGATTGTAATGAAGCAACGGACATTTCATGGCTGGTCTAGATAATCGTGAGTTATTGTGTCTTATGGTGAAAAGTGCATAGTTTTGCAAGAGGCATGCAAACACTGTGGAAAAAGTAATCGTGTTTAAGTCCCCTAAAACTGTTTTTGTGAACACTCTGCTCCCTATGTTATGCTTTAAAAAAATGTGATACATGTAATGTGATCATAAAAGAACATGATTTTTAAACTTTTATTATTATGCTTTTAAACTATCTCAGATTATCATAAAACACTTAATTGTATGTTATAATGTTTTTCTTACACCATGTGTAATTTTTATAGACACCTTGTTCATTGTATCAATGTGTAATTATGTCTCTTTGATAAATAAATAAAATATTTAATCTTGTATTTGTGTACTTTCTGGTGATTCAATAAAAATTAGTCACATATCGCTCTGTTAAACACAGATGGCTGAAAGAAATGTTTGGTGGAACAAAGGAAACAAGTGTCTTGCTGCTAAACTTTTAAGGCACCATGGTTTAAATGAGAAAATGCCACTAGGAAACTAGCAGCCCTAAGTCTTTATGTAAAATATGAAAAACTCCATATCAGTGATATCTACAAAGGTGTACTCATTTCTTTGTTATGGTACTTTACTGTTCCAATGAAACAAAAAGAAAATCTCATTTTAAAGTACATTTTTCGGCCATCCTGGCCTATTTTCAGGGGCAAGAATGTTTATGTTAGACTGTGTTTTAAATCAGGTTTTGATCTTAAACTAACTATCACAGTTGTAATCTCAATTACAATCCCAAACTGGCTTTTCTCCAGTTAGTGTTATGTTGAAATTTAACTTGTTCTTTTGTGTAATTGCACATGGCCCATCAAAGGACCCCTTAGTAAGCTGTACAGCATAAGTTTTCAATTCACTTTTGTCAGAAAACAGTATGAGAAGTTACAGCACAGTTTCTCCAAATGTGTGCTTCTTTTTCAGTCAGCATGCTTTTAGAGCATCTACATTAGTTCATGTAGTAAAAGTACAATCAGTAAGTGTACTTTAACATTTGAGATTCCGAGTGACTCTTGCTTAGATCATGTGAACTAGTTCATGAACCTTTTATTTGTATAATGCATCAAACCTGTTCAAATCAGTTTATTTTCAGCTTCTGTGATGCATTTACTTCTCACACCTTAATCTAGATGTTAGTGGTCTCAAAGTTAACATGTCTTATGTTACCATCATGTATTTCTAAAACCCAGCCTCAGTCTATGCCCTATAGACTCTCACATGGAAACACCATTGATCTAGATATTCACAAATTTCATCATGAGATTCTTAAGGTCTTTTTGTTTTAATGTTTTACACAAAAACTTCACATTTTTATATTTTTAAATGAAAGTGTCATGGAAAAACATTTTTTCTTTAATGATGTTGCTGCCACATTCTCAAATACTAATTATTCTGGGATTTTATGGTCAAACTATGTGATTTTCCAAATGTGTGTGTGTGTGTGTGTGTGTGTGTGTGTGTGTGTGTGTGTGTGTGTGTGTGAGTAAAATGACCTTCTTCTTATGATGTTGTCACCGTGAATCATTCAGGATTAACAACACAAATTGTATCGTTAGCAGAAACAGTCTTAAAACTTATAATTCTCACACGTTACCGCTAGTTTTACAAACACAGTCTTCTTCAGCTCTGTTTATGTAGCTTTTATGAAACTGATTTTCCATAGTACAAGTAGCATTTAGTCTTTCTTTGCTCTCCAGTATAACTGCAAGAATTTTCAGGCTTTTATTGAAACTGTCACAAATGTAACACTCAATGCCAAAAACAGGGCTGATCAATGTTTCTATGAACACTGCTTCGTATATAAACAGCTCTGAAACCCCCCTTTATTATTTTTTTAAAGTAGTGCAGAACAGGATCTCTGTTACTCTCTTTATCTCTAAAAAACCCAAGCAAACCGGCAATCACCTTGTAGAGGAATTTCTTTCATTTATGTATTGATCACATTGTTTACTGATAATGCTTTTAGGTCACTGTTTTAGCATGTCTGCCCCATACTCCATTTCAAACAGTTAGACAGATGGTGGGGGTCTGGTAAGGAAGTTGGGGGGAAGCAGACAACTCCACAGGAAGAGTCTTTTTGTCTTTTCTCCACTGTAATTGATAGCAAGGGAGTGTGAAACTTTCTTATGGGGGAAAGACCAAAGGTGTGAAAACAGCTGTGTACTGCCTTTTGTTCCTGTAGGAGGTATTTAACTGAGAGCCATGCTAGGCTCAGTGAGAGCCTCTGCTCATCATCTGCCCCAGCGATGGCAGTCCCTCACCAAGCTTGGTTTCTGTTCTTTGTCTTGATTAAAGAATGTTAGCTACCGCTCATCGCTTCTCTGCAGGCTTTATTAAATGGAAAACTTCCACAACAGCCTCTAAACAGTGGTTTATGGCTCTTTATCACCTGCAACACCATGTAACACTTGGATGTTAGATTCTTTTGTTGTTGTTAGCCCCAACCCCCAGGCTCCAGGTGTCTGAGCTCTAACCCTGGCTGCCAAATGTCCCCCTGAGGCCTTTGTGCCTTTTACCACCAGACTAAGTTTGTAGTCCTATCTACTAATATTATTTTATTTTTTATTATAGCACAAGGTTCAGATAGGTTACTACTTTGACTTCCTCAATTTGAGCACATTTCTGACCCGATACTTTATCAAACTTTTACTCGAATGTTTTTGACACTAGCAGCTGTACTTCTACTTAAGTAAAAATTGCCTGCACTTTTGCCACCTCAGTTGCCACTTTTCTGGAGTTTGTACAATTTTTATATTTCAACATTTTACATGTTATCCTTGATCACAGTTCTAAACAAGTTAACTTTCTTGACATCACAGTAACCCAAAAAAGAAACTATATGTCCAGTTCTCTTTACTCCAAACCTGGTTTAAGGCTATGCTGTTGTTTTGATATGGCCATACAAATAATATTAAGTTTAATTAATCTTTAAAAAATGTCTGCTTCATGGCTACCTGTTCAGAGAATTTGCAGGCTTTTATGGAAACTGTCACAATGTAACACTCTCACTGTCAAAACAGGGTTGATCCATGGTTCTATGAACACTGATTCATATAACAACAGCTCTGAAACCTCCCTTTATTATTTTTTTAAAGTAGTGCAGAACAGGATCTCTGTTACTCTCTTTATCTCTAAAAAACCCAACCAAACTGGCAATCACCTCTAAACAAATGGAAGTAGTTTATGGCTCTTTATCACCTGCAACACCATGTAACACCTAGATGTTAGACTCTTTTACCATCACATTTTCAAGGGTTTATGTGTTATCCTTGATCACAGTTCTAAAAAAGTTAACTTTCTTGACATAAAAGTAACCCAAAAAAGACAAATATATGTCCAGTTTCTTTTTACTCCAAACCTACTGATCGGAAAACATTATGTGATGCTGGAAGTTTTCATCCTATCCACCTCCAAAACAAGTTTACCTGTAAGCCAACACATTAGACTTAAGCAAATTTGTGAAATTCCTGAACAAATATGCTTTGTGCAGTAGCAGTAGTACTAGAACTAGTACTAGTAGTCCTAGTATTGTGCAGCAACCAGGCTTCAAGAGTGATCACTATTCTGGCTTGCAAATGGTGAAAACATGTCACAGTCTTAGCTGCAAATCAGAAGTGTTGGTAAATTTAAAAAAGGAGTTTAAACTTCAGGTTTGGCATAGACACAGACTTTATTAATGCCACACTCAGGAAGTTCACATGTTACACATGATTTAACTCACCTGCTAAATCCCCAGAGCAATAAACCCATCAGCATCATTAGCCTGAGTGTTGATCCTCCAGGTGAGTGAGTGGAGTTGTGTGTGTGTGTGTGTGTGATCAGAGGTGAAGCTGCTTTCTACAAAGTCTCATCAACAACATCTTTTAGAAACAAACATCGACAACCAGGAAGAGTCTAAAAGCACCAAATATGAAACAGACCATTTACCAAACCCAACACTGAGCTCCTGCACAGTGAGATGGAGTGAAACATAATGTCCCAGTGGTGTTCTGTTGGATTTAGCAGGTGAGCGTTGTTGCCAGTCAAAACCTTTTTGGAAACTCTTTACAATGTAATTATTGGTTTTACAAACAAATGTATTGGTTTGTTTACTTGAAATAAAACTTTTTTGGAAACCCATTACATCAAATAAAACTTTCTTGGAAAAACTTTACAAGAATCAGTGGAATTATTTGTTTTACCCCGTTCAAATCTATTGGTTTCATTACATCAAATAAAATAATTTTGGAAACCCGTTACATCAAATAAAACTTTCTTGGAAAAGCATTGCAAGAATCAATCTCGTTATTTGTTTTACAAACAAATGTATTGGTTTGTTTACTTGAAATAAAACTTTTTGGTAACCCATTACATCAAATAAAACTTTCTTGGAAAAACTTTACAAGAATCAATGTAATTATTTGTTTTACTTGAATCAAATGTATTGGTTTATATACCTGAAATAAAACTTCATGAAACCCGTTACATGAAGTAAAATGTTTTTGATGTTGTAAGTTCTGGCTTTAATATTTTCAGCTGATAAGGTGAACTTCATACAAACTTTGTGTTAAAAAAATCAAACAGTGTCTTGTGAGTGTGTATTGTAGTGTATTGTGACTGCTCCATCACAATGTATAATTTGACTTGTGAGGTACACGCAACAAGATTAATAGAAAAGTTAAAAAATACACACAGTTTAGTTGGTAAGAGTCACAGCATTTTAACAGCAACAAAACAAGTCTTTACAGTTTAGATGTGATGCATAAATGGAGGCAGTACTCACACAGTCTGATGCAGAGAGCTGTGATCTCCATGATGTTCTGCTGCAGACTGACCAACAGACTCTTCCTGTGTGGTGAATTCGTACCATCTTTAAATAGTTTTCAGAGAAGTTGAACTCCTGTTAAGGTAGGTCAAATGTCAGTGATTCAGCTGATTATCGGAAAGACCGATTTTGCTTTCAATACTATTTGTTTTTTAAACTTCACCTTCTTTCTCTAATTAAACAGTTCATCCATATTTTGTTCATCCATGCTTGTTGTAAACCCCATTAAACACAACAGTTTTAAACTGAAGATGGAATTACCAAAAATCAGACACATAACTGTTTGTGACCATGTCAGACTTCTTTGAATATGAAGATAGTTGGTGTTTTCTAACACAGAAGATAAACACAATGCTTTATGGTGGAAACTCACCACGCCAGTATTTACTAAGCTTATAACACAGTTTGATCAGATGTTGCTGCAGCATGAAATAAGACACCACTTATTCTGTCTGGGTACACCGGTTTAAAATTTTGTTAAAAGTAGCCTTAGAGGTGGCTCTTCAAAGTGAAGGACTCCTTATTGAGAGCCGTGCTTTTTTTGCTTAAACTTTCTTTATCTCACCATCTCTCTCACACACTTTTTTTTTTTTTTTTGCCTCAAGCTGCATGTGAGCCTTGTGTTTGCACTGAGCGGGGTGGGGGGGGGGGGGGGGGGGGGGTAGTTAGACTCACAGAAGCAGTAGCACAGGAACAGAGCAGGAGGGAGAGAGAGAAAGAGCCAGGGGCAACAACAAGAGATAACATCATTACATTAGAAAGGTATAGTAATGAAAATGAGTGACACCAAGGAAGGAGGCAAAATCTGAAACCATTTCAATATTATTCACAATACAAAGGCAGAGTGCAAGAAAAGGATATCAGATAGAGCCGGCCCCACAAACAACCTGCACAGGCACCTGAGAACTGTCCACCCATCAGTACAATGGGAAGATAAAAACAGTCAGTCAAGTGTGATATTTTTTTCTCTCTTTTTAGTGAGCCAAGCCAAAAGAGCCAGTTCTCTAAAAAGAGCTGGAATTCCCATTGCTACTTTACAGATATGAGAGAGAAATGGCTTTTCTTCATTAAAAAAAAAAACAAAGAGAAAAACCTCCTAAACACAGTGTCTATCGCAGACATTTAACTCTCACTACACTCTCTGTTTGAGTTTTCCTTTATTTTGGACTTCATCAAATTGCAAATTTTTTTGGTTAGATAGGATTTTATGTGTGGTTTTGTTTTTGAATTTTGAATGTGCGTGTTAAAGTTAAATGTTTTCATTTTTATGTTTACCACCTCTACATTGTTTCAAACTCTGTGATCAAGGCATTCCTTTGTCCCCCTCCCCAGCCTCTCGAGGTTCTGGGGGGAGGCTGTAGTGTTTTATCACAAGCACATCCAATGTGAAGGTTTGCTTGATGTTTGGTAAGCTTCCTGCCCTTTTTATGGCTTCACTGTGTTGTGTATGGTGAACCAATACAGGAATTGAACCATATATTGGGTGTGGGGGAGATTACCCCCTTTATGACCAAGGATGTTGAGGTCACACAAACGCACCCCCATGACACACACACATTCTCACATACACACATACAGAGACACACACATTCTTGCACACATGCTTACACGTGCACACAAAAACACATAGACGGTATCGACGATACTGATCCGATACCGATACTCTGTACAAAAGCGTAATGTTTTATTGTATTTCATAATACAATATATAATTGTATTATGCAATTGTAATGAGAATATAATAATATTGCCTCATAATGATTACAGGACATCAGACTACTTGTTTTCATTGCTTAATAATGCAGAATTATCATATAGAAATAAAAAACCTGAAGTTGTGCACTATTTGAGCATGTTGCCTGCCTGCAGCACTAAAGGACTCCGCGATAGACGTCTGTCTCACCCTAGCAGCACCTGTACCTCTCCTCCTCTTCAGTTTGTCTCAACATAAGCTCATCATATTCTGTGATATGATTTACTCTGAGGTGTTTGACGAGGTTAGTGCTGTTGCCACAACACCTCACTATCTTGCCACATGTATCGCAAACTGCGTCTTGACTGTTTGTGGAGGTAAAATAAGTCCACACATGACTCCATTTACGCTCAGGCATTGTTGTGAGTGCGCATGCCAGGGGCTGCGACACATTTATACAGCCGTATTTCGCATATGACTATGAAAGGCATAAGAGGAAGTGGTTCCTTCCAATTTAGACGATCCAAATGATATAGTTTCTTTCCACTGCGTTCCTGTTACTGAAAAACTACAAATTTACCCCAAAGTACTAAAATATCGATATTTTAATATGAGAATCGATTCTAGAACATAAATTACTGGTATCGGAAGAATCGATATTTCAAAATTGATCTGCACACCATGAGTTTTCAGACAAAGTTTGTGCTTTTTCCATTGTTTAAGCACTGCTTCCAGCCAAGAGTGATACCATATATGCCCTATAGCTGCAGAAAAGGCTAACATTGTTATCTTTTTACAAAAAAATAGCTAAACATGAGATGTTTTTTGGACAATGTTTGTGTTCTCCACTCTTCAAGCACCGGTTTGAGCACCGTTTAAACACCGGCACCATTTCAAAAGTACCGGTTTGGCACCGGTATCGGATAAAACCTAAATGATACCCATCCCTAGTAGTGATCCCATATGTGTCAGGAGTATTGGAGCAGCTGAGACGCATTTTTTCTAAACACCAGGTCTCTGTGGCTTTTAAACCCCAAAACACACTGTGCCAAAAAATTGGTCCACCAAAGGATCCCCCGACACAAACAGAGTAACATAGTGCACGCTGTTAAGTACCAGGAGGATTGCCAGGATTTATACATCGGAGAAACCAAACAACCTCTGACGAAGCCAATGGCACAACACAGAAGAGCTACCGCGTCACGCCAGGACTCTGCAGTTTATTTACACCTACAGGCCAGTGGACACTCTTTCAGTGATGAGGATGTACACATCCTGGACAGGGAGGAACGCTGGTTTGAGCGCAGAGCCAAGGAGGCCATTTACGTGAAAAGGGAAAGACCATCTCTGAATCGAGGAGGGGGCCTAAGGGTACAGAATCAACCTTTGGAGATTTACTTACCTGGATGATTGAGCGTGCATCAAGACATGTTTGAAGTTGCACTTTATGCATGTAACCAATTCATGACATTCGCGCTAGATGGAGTCTCTAAAAGACAAGTATTTTTATTCTTTTAGGATTTTTTTATTGGAAAAGAACGTTCAGGAAACCTGAATTAATACTAAAATATTCACTTTTTTAAACATAAACATAAAGAAAGATTGAGACAATATCAGTTTGAGAATGACGGCAGTGTTTTGAGATGTGAGAGATTTGCAACGTTTAGCGCAAATCTTGTGTAGTTAGTGTGTAGTTAGTGTGTAGTGTAGTCAATAGTTTTGTTTTGTGTGTCAGAACAATGAGGCAACTGCTGAATGTTACAGGTGTTACAGGAGTGATACATCTCCTGTTGTCAGGCCTGCAGGTATCAGGCTGTTGTTCTCCTTTATCTCATAGTGGACAGAAATTATTTTTTGGAGTGGCACAAATAATTTGTGTGGCATCAAATTTGATGCAGAACAGCTGATTGTTCTGTAAATAGTTTGTAATGTTTATTAAAAAAACGCCTTGTCTGCATTTTTAGGTAAATGGCTGCAAAAAACTTTGTTGTTTGCAAAACTCAGTTACTTTTTTGAAGAAGTAACTATATAATTAATTGCCCAACATTGATCATTATATACTATATTTTGCAGACAGAGAGTTACAGGACTCTCTCTCAGACCACAGACTCATACCCGTAATAAAAGTCAGAGCTTTATAAAAAAGAAAAGAAAAGAAAGTTGTGTTTTCAAAATTGGAATTCAAGTTATTTTTACTTCCAATAGTGTTAACATACTACACAGGTCATGAACAAGATTTTTTTTTTTTAAATTTTCATTGCAATTGGGATAAAGCAGTTAATTAAAAGTAGTCTAACATAAATGTAAATGCTGTAATTTGATTATTTTAATAAACCATGTAACTTGGATGGATTTGATGCAGGCGTGACCTCAGTGCACACGTCTGCTGTTGCTCACAGTGATTCAAGGGATCGCTCAGGGAGTTTGTGTGTTCGCTCAGACACATGAAAAATTAGAGGGAACATTGCTCATTAGTAATAAATCATTTAGTAAAATGTTTTCTGTGTAAATGTTATTTTAAGGACACATTGTTATGCCCTTAAAATAACATTAGCCATAAACGTGACTTAAAGATTTGTCTTATTAAACAAAGCAAAAAAAACTGCCCGCTCCACATCCTTGTCATTTATATTATTTGATCTAATATGGGAAACTGATGTCCAACTTCACTATTGCCTATAAAAAGTACACAAAGTGGAAACACAATTTCTGCTCTCGTAAGTCCTGATGTCTGCAGTGACAGAAATTCCAGGATCAGAATTTGGCATACATAACATAAATGTGTGGCTCCATCCTGCCTTGTGTCAGTAGTCCAGGCTGCTGATGGAGTGGTATGGGGAACATTTTCTTTGCACACTTTGAGCTTTTTAGTACCAAATGATTACTGTGTACCCATCTTCTGATGGCTGCTTCAAGCAGGAAAATACATAAAAGCCCAAATAATCCCAATTCTTGAGCATAGCAGTGATTTTGTTGTACTCATTTGACCTCAGTAGTCACTTGGTCTCAATCCAGTAGAGTGGTGGAGCACAAAATCCACATGATGGTTATTTACCCACCAATCAACAGAAAAAAAAGAAGAAGACCTAAACTAGTTCTGAAGGCAAAATATCCCATATGGAAAAGAAATAAAAACTTATAAAAGACTTGCATTAGATGTGGTTTACTTCATATAGTGATTCATATAAGGCTTATATGATTTACTGATGAAAGTGGCCACTTTCTCATTACTTTCATATATTGTTTTAGTAAGTATCCAAAACATACAAGTTTCATTTATATAATTTTTCAAGGGATCTTATATCCTATTTCACTCTTGTATGCTTTTCATACAAGTTTCACACAAGACAGATACAAACTTTATAAGATATATATAGATCTTTTCCATATAAGGTCGAGCCTGCTATGAACAATGTGCACTGCATAAATAAGCCAGTTTATTGTATTTAGTTTTCCAGTGAGTCAGTTTGCAGTGATGACATCATCTGTTCATTTCTGTTCCATTCTGCCATTTGCACTGGATTTTTTTCTTCAGGCACAAAAAGATTACTAGCACTTTAACATTGTGTCCATGTTAAAGTCCCTTATTCACATTTTTTCAGTTGTCTGATAGAAAATGGGAAATTGTGTAAATTCTTTAACTTAATTTCAAATCAATTTCAGTTTTCCCCTTTTTGCACAGATAATTGTTGTGATGCAGTGAAACAGCAAACTTTCTGTCTGAAAGATGATGTAAGAAATGAATAGACTTTTTAAATCACTTCATGTAACTCCATAAAAAAAAATGTAAATTATCTTTTTTTTCCCCCATTTTGATTGTTTTCCCAAGTCTTATTCATTCTGACAGACATTGAATATGTTGAATATGTTACTCTCCTAGTAAAAGTACCTATGGTATCAATTTGAACTTCTTTCTGAAGTTCTAACCTGTTCCATCAACCCAGAACCTTCAAAGTTTTAATAATTATATTATTTAATAATTATGAGAGTTGAGCATGTCAATGATGCACAAAACCAGTATTTATATAATCACTTATCATTTTCTTTTGTGTGCAGCTGATGAAATATTGCTTTTCTTCGCAAGAATTAGATTAAGATGCAATTTCCCCTTCTATAAAAAGCAGCCCAAAACACACTGATCTAAACATTACATTACACTTTGAATCAGAATTAGAATAAGAAAAGTGTTTATTTCCAGATGTTTAGCAGATTTAGAACATTAAGAAATTCTTCCGGTACTTAGTGCAAAACATACTATAAGACAAACACTTAAATAAAAAAAATAAGAAAAGTGCTATGCAGATTGATATATACATGAATGCAGGTGATGATCAACACAAAAAATGGAACAGATGCAGAGAACACAATATAGGTCATGTGTTTGTGGTGAGAACAGTCTGATGGTTAATGTTCATGAGTCCAAAAGCAGAGGGGAAGAAACTGCTCTTATGGCAAGAGGTTCTGGTCCAAATAGACCGAAGCCTCCTGCCTGAGGGGAGCAGAGCTGAAGTCCACGAACGGGATCCTTGCGTAGGTTCCCTGGGAGTCCAGAGACTGCTGGATAAAGTGTGAGTGTTCAAGGTGTCTCTACTGTTGGGGCTGGTGGAGGTGTGAAGGCTGCTTGTGTCACAGTCTGGCGGAGGCAGACTGTATATATTGTGAAGAGTGGACCCAAAATGCAGACACAAAGTAACTTGGAAAATTAACAAAAGTTGAGCCGTTTATTGAGGCTGTTAAAAACTATACAAAACAAAAGGCAGTAATGAAGCTAAACAATAACCTAAACTAGGGAGACTAAAGATAAACATAAAAAACCAAAACATGAAACTCGACATGGATACAAAGATACCTGAAACCTGGCGCATGGAAACGTGGCACGAAGGACAACAGACGACCTGACAACGAATGAGTAGAAACACACAGACTAAATACACACAAGGCTGATTAGGGGAAGTGGAAACACATGGGGAAACAGCCGACACTAATTTGACATAACGGGACAAAGGAAGAAAAGCCAACTACACTGACATAGGACACCGACCTTCAAAATAAAACAGGAAACATGAGACACAGACATTACAATACAAGATTGATAACATAAGACGCAGCATGAAACACATAAATGGTGAGGGAAACTTAAACAAAGGGGGAAAAAAACAGAAGAGGAATCTAATAAACAAATGAACTTTGCTAACCCTAATGAACTTAAACATAAGCATTCACATCAAAATAAACTAAAACTTAAAACACTGGGTCACCAGACAAAGGAACGTGACAGCTTGATAGCTCATCAAAACAGCAGTAAAAGTCATTGAGAGTGTTGGGTTACACAAACAGGATGTAGAAAGTGCAACGAGACAAACAACAAAGGCAAACACAGGGCTTAAATACACAGTGAAGTAATCAGGGAATGGAAAACAGACGGGAGACACAGCTGTTAGAAATTAGGGCTAACGAGACAGGGGGAAGTAAAATTGAATCACTGACACAGGACTGGAACTATCCAAATAAAACAGGAAACAAGAAACAATTTACAAAGATGAGGACTTGACACAGAGAGACAGACTGAAAGAATAACCCTACAATACAAAATCAAGTAGGTGCGTGATGGCACAATGCTGTCCTCACAGAAGTGGATATATGAAGTGACAGGGTTGTTTCCTTAATTGAAGAAATACTCAAAAGATCAGAACTATATTAATAAAGCCACTAAAACCAATTTGATCATAGATATTATTTGGAAAAAATAAAGGAAAATGTTTTATGATCATGTATGATTAAATTTGTGGTGACTCATTTTTCTGTAAACAGGACAGCTGGGACAGGCTCCAGCCCAGCCGCCACCCTGTCTTGACTTGCTCCTGTGTTATGATAATAATAAAACTGAACTCTTCCAAATGTTTAAGCATACTAATTTTTTTTTAAACCATGTGACTCTATAGCCTCTGTTGTACTCAAATTCAATCATGGTCTTCACTTGTTGGTATAACAACAAAATGAGAGTTTTCCTGCCCTATGAAGATATAGCAGAGGTAACACCAAACAGCTGGGCCAGTTAAACAAGGCCATGTACATCAACATCAAACATTTGTCTGAGCTGCTCAGCAGAAGTGAGTCCTTGAGAGCATTTGATATAAGAAAGCCAACAACCCATAGCCACACAGCACAGGTTATAGCCGTGATGGTGTAGAAAGCTCTCAGCTTTGATTGGTCAACTATCTCCCTTTTCCCACCTCCTTCCCCTGGCCCTGGGCGAATCAGAACACAGAGTGCAGAGAGGCTGCAGAAAGATATGATTATTATGGAGGAACCCAAAATGCTAAACAATAGGACAGTTTTGTAATTAGGAGGTAATAAAACTTTAACACCTGTCAGTCCAAAGCTCAGCACCCAAACACAACCAATGCAGCTGTTTCTGATCCTGACCCCACGGGCATTTCTTAGACTCATGTAGGTGATGGGGTGAACAACAGCCAGATAACGCTCTACACAGGTCAGGAGGTGGAAAAATAACTCTCCATAATAAGCAATGCGAGAAGCGTGTGAACCTACTGTCTCACTCACTAAGTGATTAGTGTATGCACCATAATAGATGAGGAAGCACCCCAAGACCCAGATTATCTCCATGGCAGCCACGTGGTAGGTGAAGATGTCAGAGTGGCTTGCTGTTTTAAAGGAGCGCTGCTGCCGCCATCTTTGATGACCCACATAAAAGACAAGGACAGAAAAAGTGAGTAGGAGGATGATTCTCACGGCATAAAAGGGAATTAATTCGAATGAATTGTAAGAGCAGAAATAGTCCAGAAGATAGCTTGAGGTGGAGTTAAGTGACATATCGCCTGCTTGTTGAAGGTCTGAAGAGAGAGAGAGAGAGAGAAAAAAAAAGATTAAAGTCCTCAAGATTCATCTGTTTTTATGCCAGTTACATCAGTTTAAAAAGATACATAACAGCTTAAATATGTATGAAAAAGAAGGCATTTAAAATGTACCACTATAATAAAATATATTAATGTGCACCTTTTGGTTGAATTGTTTCCTCTAGTTCACGTCTCCAAACTCACTGACTGCTATTCACTCTAAACTGCGCTGATGCTTCTGCTAGTGTTCAGGGTGTTCACAGTGGAAACAGCAATAGAACTATGTGAGCTTTTTGCATGAATCATTAGGTGGCACTTAATGTAAATTACAGCAGCAAATTATTTGGCATTAGCATTTGGGTCACAGAGCAGTATTGTAGGTCTAAAAGCAGGCGTTTATTCAAATTAAGCAGAGTCATGCCACCTGTGTGTAGATAGAGCAGGTTTATGGGATCTCATTTCCATTCTATATGGAAGCATAGAGCTGCCAACGAGGCAAAAGAAAAATATCACGTTATAATGAGAAGACTTCATTGTTCTAACAATATGCCTTTCATGTTTTTACAATATACTATGATGTTAGTACAATATACTTTTCACATTTGAACAACATAATATCACATTATTACAATATACATACTTATCACGTTATAACAAAAAACTTGTCACATTCTTACTATATACATATTATATTGTACAAACATGATCATATTTGGACAAATGTAAAAAAGATACTGTTAGAATGTTATTTTTTTTAATTGTAAGAATGTAAAACGTGTTGCGTTCAGAAACCCCAATTCATGGTACGCTCCTCGAACTGGCAGTGGTAACTTGCAATGCAACACACACACACAGACCTGAATAGCCCATCGCGGTGTACCTCAGGACTGTCTCTTACAAATGGTACAAATTTGCACACATTAATAATTTAAACTCAGTTAAAACACCAATGAGTTTGTGCATTGTGCAGCTGAAAGATGAATACTAATTTACTTTTTTGAAACTCTGCGTTTAATAATACCATTTCTATTTATGATATGTTGGAGCATCTGATTAAAGTTGGTGGCATAGAGAGAGGATAAGAATAAATGCTAAATACTGATGGCTGCCACTAAAATAATGATAGATTTTTATAGAATGACATATTAAACAATTATCACAACACATGTGCAAAGTACATACATTTTATTCTGATGTACCATTAATACACTGTAAAAAAGAAAAAGTTGAGAAAACGTAAAATTTCAAGGCAACATGATGCAAGAGATTTTTGAGTTTTCTCAACTTTTGCCAACTGTTGTTGACTTAACTAAGATTTACAAGTTCTGCCAACTTGGATCTTCTTGTTCACCTAATTAGGATAATCCTGGAAGTCTAACGAAGAAATTCTGGTTTCAATGCCATGTATTTCTGCCTTCACCAAACACAGATATTCTTGTTGAGTAATCATACAATTCTTACTCCAGTGAGTTGAAAATTTACCTATATAAACAAAGGAAAATGTATGCTGTTATTATACTTGAAAAAACACTTAATAAATAGATATAGAATAAAACAAAGCACAATTCAATGTTATCTAAAAGCTTATTTATTTTGTTCAACAGTCTTTTCAGTACATTTCAGAATGGCATGGGTAGTAGGGTGAATTTCTGTTAAAAAAACAAAAACAAAAAGAAAGCAAGAAAAGAAATAACAAACAAACAAAAACGTGTTGCCAGTTTCTTTTGGGTGCTTTGAGCACCCCAGCAGAGACGTTAAAATTCCAGAGTCCAGAACCAAAAAAGAAAAGTGTCCAGCAACTTAATAATTCACGCACACACACCCTGACCGTCTTGTAAAAGCTGAACATAACTATTGCACATTAAATAGGGTAGTGCCACAAACGATTGCCTATGTACCCAGACATTGACATTTTACACAGGCTTACTATGATGAACTATGGAAGTTAAAGGTTATTAGAAATGTTACCATCAATGAAGAGGAAACTAACACTATAACAAATCTTTTACAATACTACAAGACAAATTTCCACCATATATTCTCAACAATACAGATTCATCTGACTAAAATTTACATTTCGAATAATGATTTATCCACTTCACCTTCATATTGTCCGACCAGGTCAAAATAAGATGGCAATTGCTTCAAAGGTAAAACTCATCTGCTTTGGATAATCAATGTTGAGGGCATACAGAAATCCAAAGAGGTATGCCAGGGGAGTAGAGAGATCTGGAATGTTCTGTAGCACGATGTCCCCTTCCAACACAACTGCATGTTCTCGCACAGACGTATCAGCATCGTCATCTTGTAGGATGGTGAGGATGGCAACTGATGCACCGTTCAACACTGGTTCCAAAATGTCAGTGTCCTGAAGAAAAGTAAAATATGAATTATTGAAAGCTAAGAAAAACTAAAGACAGAACAAATTTCTAAAGATTTTAACTTTAACGTCTATACCATGCTGGTCGTTTGACTCATGGAGGCTTTAAGAAGAAAAAGCTTATTTTCCTTTAATTAATGCCACCTTGTGAGTGTTGTACAAAAATATTTTCTGCTATGGAACAACCACTAACAATGCCCAGCTGCTGCTCAGCAGAAAAAAAGCAATATATAAAATTAAATTCTGTCTTCTGATGATACTGCCTAAGGAAAGCATGTATAATGTAAACAGGATTGGTCCTACACTGAAAAAAATAATCAGTGGGATAAACATAAAAAAATTATTGTAAGCGGTTGCACGAAATTAAGTTATGTTTGGTTAACCTTAGTTTTTTATGTTATACCTGCACACATTTTTCTGGTAACATGAACATGACTTTTTTATGTTGTTGTTATGTTTTTCATTCCAGTCAAATATTTATAGAAACCACTTGTTTATCAGACATGAACTTTTTGTGTTAATTGTATTGGACTACTATGTGTTATATTGACAAGATTATTTTATGGTAAGCTTATTTTATTTTATAACAAATTTCTAATATATAATATATAATCTAATATATAATTGAGTGTTCAATAAATAAAACTAAATTAAGGCTGATCTTACTGTATGTACTGTACACTTTTCAAAGAAAAAAGCAAAACATTTTTGAACAATGACCTGTATTTTTGAAAATACTACACAGTTGTAACAATGGACTTTCAATTCAGGCTTCCAAAATATACATGAGTCATATTTGTACAATGCATCTCTTGAAAAACATTCCACAACATTCCTCAAAGTTATCTGCTGTAACCTGGATTCAACATTGTGGGGCCTTATGACATCACGCTTATGTAAAAAATAGTTTTTTAAATGTAAGAGCCATAAGGTAATATGGCAACAGGGGTGTAATTATTAAAATGACACAAAGAAGAGACTTCTTTGTGTCAACATTATAACCCACAGGCACAAAACCAAGAGACCTAAACTGATTAGTATTGGCTTGCTTCTATCACTAAACATCACAATCACTAATACTAGACCATGCAATCTGTTTGTAGTGGTGCACCTTGGGAAAGAAATTGCAAACTGGTGAAATTGGTGCAAGGCACCATTTCCATTGAGAAAAATGGACATTCAAAGTTTGAATTCTTTTTCAAAAGAGCCATGGCTTGAAAAGTGAACACTGAACACTGCAGTAATAAAGGCCCCAAGTTGAAAAGTGCCAGAAAAATAAGTTTCACTATGTACTGCAACTTTACCAGTGCTGGCTTAAAAGAAAGGATGGTACATATTCGAAGAGGTAAACATGTTGTTCCCACATCATAACTGGAAAACTGTTCAATCGTACAGTCTGGTCCGTACCTGGGCCTTCTTCGAAAGGCTGTTCCTTTTGAGCTCCAGAACCAGTTTCTATAATACCTCGAAGGTATACTTTTCCAGTGGGTAGGTGAGGTTCAAAGTGTACATTAGTCCAAACAGCATTGCAGCTGCTAGGGTATAGTTATCCAAATCCTGCTAGACTCTCTGGCCTTCAAGGACTATCCCGATGTCCTCAGGGCTGCCATTGGCATCTCTTGACTTTATGATGTAAATTCCCATGGTTGTTTCCTTATTAGATCGTTGGATAATGGCTTCATCTGTGGCCTAGAAAATGCAGAATTCCACAATTTAATTAAACAGAACACTGGTCAAAGAACATTATACCAAATCTTATTTTAATCTGTGTCACTATTCCAAAAAATGTTAACATTAACACATTAGGTGAACAAAAATGGATTCATTACAGCATGTGATTTGAGTCCTCAGAATGCTTAAAAAGGTAATGCATTTCTGAAGTGAAATCTCCATGCAAAGAAGCAGAATACTGTCAGAGCATAGAGAGGTGTTCAACTATGAACTCCACACATAGTTCTAATGCAGGTAAAAGAAAAAAAAAAAAACGCACCCATGGTAAATTGTGAAAATCCCAGGTGATTTTCAACATACTCCTGGCATAGAGTGACAAGCAGCATTTTGTTAAAATTATTATTTTCCCTAAAGTGTATACACAAATTATTTTTTTTCTTACCTGGGCCGTGGGCTCCAGAATGTTCTGAAGTCTTCTTCCTATTTGTCCTCCTCGCCTTTTGAAGACCTTTATTAGTTTGTCAGATAGCACATCTATCTGCGAGAGTAATCTGGACTGCAGTGGCATGGTGGTAATGCACTTAAACTCTGCATTTATCTAAAAAGAGAAGTTGTCACATAAAAATGCAGTCAAAATCTCAGATCTCACAAGGTTACATCCACACAAAGTTGTTATTTTTGTCATATTACTATTTATTAGCTATGGGTCCCATGTTGCTGAGCAGTTCCATAGTTGCCCTTACTTCCATACCACCCAAAGCCTGTTTGCAACCACAGCAGTTGCCTCCTTCTGGCCATTTTGCAGTTCTGAAAATGACCCAGAAACTACATCTATTATTGTCATATACACATCAAGGTCTTTCATTAATACTTAGTTAAATTAGTTAATTTGACCTTTCCAGAAAATTTAACTTACAGAATGTGAGATAACATATGCAAATCTTCCCTAGTAAATAAAATAATGTTATTAAAACCTTAACTGTAACACCTCTACGTAACAGCGCTAGAGAATTGTTCTGAAGCAACACCAATCTGCCCTTCAGCAGGGATAAGCACCATATATCGATACAGAAAAAATAAATTTAACATATTTATATTGTCATTTTTTTCTTATCACTTTAAGCCCTCCTCTCAGTCTCTCTATAAATCAGTTAAAATAATTTGTTGAGTTTTTGTGTCTTTAACATGTTATCAGTACATTACATTCACTGTCCCAGAACATGAAATAAAGCCCCACGTCATGCACTTCCTCTCCTAATGAGTACTGCATAGGTGTCATGCCCTAAATAAACCGACTTTAGTGAAGACCCCCCCCCCCCCCCCGGAACACACACACACACACACACACACAGAGCCCACCCCATGGCAAACTAGCTTGTTTAACTGTTTAACTAAAACATTTTAGGTACAACCAGTTAACTAAATGGACACAAGTTTGTTAGTCTGTATTCACTGAGAAAAAGCAAGCGAATGTGACTGGGCACACACTGAAAAAAAGCTAATGCACATAATATTGTCCCGCAGCTTAAGCTAGCATTATCGTTAGTTAACTTAAGGAATGACTTGTTTTTTTCCATTATGTTGCTCAACGGCAATTCATGAGAAAAACTTCCCCATCTAATGGATGTTCTCTTCGTTTCCTCTCAAACATGTAGTTTTCAGTTTACCTTGACAAAGTAAAGCTCAGCACCAAAGGTAAGCGAAGACAAAAAATGGCGGACCGCCACAGTGAATTTTCCCTCGCAGAACACACCCTGGGGGGTGGAGTTTCAACAGAAAACATAACTATTTTCTGTTATTTTGACATGACTGGTTTTAAAAGACTGAACATCCTTCTAAAACAAGTGAAAGGCGTGAGACTTAATTATGTTTAGACCAAAAATATAAATGATTCATGTTGGATATATTTACTGTATTTTTACTAATTTAACAACCTCATCATTGCATTAGCTTTATGCTATAGCATTACGCTTACATTAGCTTGAAGCTCAAGGTCGTCATTTTATTTAATTTCTTTTTCTGGGCTTACAAACAGGACACACAACATTTAGATAACCGTTACACTGAATCTTGTGTCTGTGTTGAGTCTTCCAGCTGCTGACTACAGAAGCTAGATTGACCTTTTAGCATGTTTATAGCGGCTGTGGCTATGTGCTGGTAATGTTACCATGTGTGCGCAGTCACATTGGCAGCAGACATGTTTCAACAAACTAGTCATATCCCGGCCCTACATTAGCTTGTTTAATGGTTAAGACACTGCAGGTACCACCACTTACTACAGACACCGATGCAAGTTTGTAATAGTCTGTTAATTTAGACTGAAAGAATATACAAACAATATTAACTCACATTATATATGTTAATTACTAATTTGCTTATCGCATAATTTCGGTTACCATTAGCTAACTGGAGCCTAACATTGGCCTTTCATGGTTTTCGATAAACAGCCCACATACCTGTAAAATAACAACACCCCAGTAAAAGTCCACATATATAAAGGGTCTACACTCTTTCTCACTGGTGTGTTAGCTTTAAAATCTTATTTACCTTCAAGTGTAAAACTCCAGATGGTAGTAGATTTTCCAAAGCGAGAGACAAAAATGGCGGACAGTGCAGCCGATTTTTCCTTTCCAGGGGGCGGAGCTTGAGGATAAAACACGACTAACTTGTTTCTTTTCAACATGATTTGTTCTAAAAGAATGAATATTCTTAAAGAATATGTGAAAATTAAAAGACAAAAATATGTTTAGATGTGAAATTTAAATTAGTCATGCTGGATATATGAAGTAATTTTATGCAAATTCAACAACCACCCTATTGCATTTTTTTCAGTGTAGAAGGAAACCCTGTGGAACTTCCTAGTTGACCTTAGAGTGTGAAGAGGACTCTCATTTACATGACCAAATTGGAGTCTATTACATAGATATGATCTAAACCACTGCAGCGCAGTACCTGTAATACCTACAGTGTGCTCTTATCACTATAATAAAATATTATGGTCAACTGTATCGAACGCTACACTGAGGTCTAGGAGGACAAGCACAGAGATGAGTCCACTGTCAGAGGCCATAAGAAAATCATTTGTAACCTTCACTGAAGTTATTTCTGTACAGCGATGAGCTCTGAAACCTGACTGAAACTCCTCCAATAAACCATTCTAGTACAGTTACTGTATTTTATTTATTTTGGCTCTGTCGGGTCATCTAACTAGTCAAACACATCAGTTCCTGCTATATGATAAAACCAGTGTAAGCATTACTGAAAATACATCCAAGAACATTTCTATTTTAAAGGAATTACAGCATTTATATTCAAGTTAGCGGTCTTTTAAGTTTGCTTCAATCGCTATTCTTATTCTTTTTTTCACTTGCAGGTCAGTTACATTTAGTAACCAAAACTACAAGCAGATAATGGCAAAACCTCTGCAACTATCTGAACAACTGAGTACAAACCAACTATGCTGAACAGGTTCTGCTTACATGACAGTGAAAGGTGTGAAGACAGGTCCCTTTGTTTGTTTGTTTTTAAAGTATTTATTTATAAAAACATAAAAGTAGCACTGCAGCAGTTGCCCTGATAACTACAGATAAATACTCAACTCCAAGCCATCAATAGTTTCCTAAAAGAAAAGCAACATATAAATTTCCCTGCTCTGTGTAAATAAAGCAGAGGTAACACCAAACAGCTGGGAAGGTTAAGTCCCTCTAGACTTATTAGCACCAAGCACTTGACAGTGTTGCTTATTACAGGGATATTGCTCACTGTCACAGAGGCAAGCAGCCCAATGCACCACAACCAGAGCACAGATGATATAACTGTGATGGTATAGAAAGCTCTTTGCTTTGATTGGTCAGCCCGTTTCTTTTCTCCACTTGCTTCCCCTGGCCCTGGACAAGTCAGAACACAGAGAACAGCAAGGCTGCAGAAAGATATGACTGTTATGGATAAAATCAAAACACATAACAATTGTATGGCAATTCCATTATGCATAACTAGAGATCCACAGTTAAGTCCAAAACATAGCAGCCAAGCACACCCAGTGCTGATGTTTCTGATCTTGACCCCACGGGCGTTTCTTAGACTCAGGTAGGTGATGGGGTGAACAACAGCCAGGTAACGTTCTACACAGGTAAGGATGTGGAAAATGATCCTCCCATAGAAAGTCATATAATAAGCATTTAATCCAAGGTTTGTCAGTGCTGAGTTATTAATATAAATGCTACCAAGATTGAAGAAGCCCCCAACGATCCAGATCAGCTCAATGGCAGCCATGTGGTAGGTGAAGATGTCAGAGTGACTTGCTGTTTTAAAGGAGCGCTGCTGCCGCCATTGTCTGTACCCCAGGTAGAGGACAATAGTGGAGAGAGGGAGGAGGAGGATGATTCTCAAGGTATTGATGGTAATGTTTATGTATATATAATCGTTGTAGTTGTTGCAATCCAGAACACTGGAGCTGGATGAGGAGTTAAATGACATATTTGCCATATCTCCTGTATATTGTATTTGTACTGAGAAAAAAGAATTAGAGTAGAGAAAGGAAAAAAAAGATTAACATATAGTTAAGTCACATTTAATTTTGGTAGCGTATTGTGATGTAATCTCACGTTTTCTTAGTAGTTACATTAGCGTTAACATATGCTGTCATAAGAAAATATTTGTTGACAAATATTTGTTAATAAGAGAATGGTAATAATTTTTTTTAAAAAACAAGAAAATTACATAATACTGACAACATTCATTTTATACTTTTGTAACTGAACGCATTTTATTCTTGTTATGTGTATACATTTATCTTTATGCTTGAAGCTATTACTGAAGCTCTGCTGGTGCAAAATACTTTTTTATGTTGAACAGCTACCAGGATTTATTGGAGGCACAGTTGTAAATTTTGTAATTGAATACAGGAAATTCTGTGGCTGGTCTCACTGCATAGTGTATAGGAATTTCTTTTATTAATGTATTAATCACATTAATTTATTGTATGATGCCTTGGTGCCACTGGATTTTAGCATGTCTCACACTCATGCAGTTAGACAGATGATGGGAAGTTAGGGGGAGGAAGTTGGGGGGAAGCAGACAACTCCACAGGAAGAATCTTTTGTCTCTTTTGACTCTGGGAGGTAGCAAGGGAGTGTGAACCTTAAGGTGTGAAACAGCTGTGAACTGCCTTTTGTTCCTGGGGAAGGTATTTAACTGAGAGCCATGTTAGGCTCATTGAGACTCTGCTGACCGTCTGCCCCGCGATCATGCAGGCTCTTCACCAAGCTTGGTTTTTCTGTTCTTTGTTTGTGATTAAAGAATGTCAGCTATCACTCACCGTGTGTCTGCAGGCTTTATTTAATGGAAAACTTCCATAACAATAGGTATTTATCATTTTCCAGAGCATGAAGTTTTGGGGGGAGAATATTTAAGTCATAAGTCATTACTGAGGTTTCTGACATACAATTTAATGCAAACTGTTCAATTCATTCTCATATTAAAATATCAGTATTTTAGTAATTTGGGGGTACATTTATTGTTTATGATTAATGGGAACACAGTGGAAAGTAACTTTGTTATTAGAATTTGTTAAATGATTGGTAGGAACTATTTTTTCTTCTGCCTGTCACAGTGAAATGCAAAATATGACTGTATAAATGCATCACGACTCATGTGTGATGTGTAGCGCTATTTCAGCTCCACAAACAGCCAAGATGCGGTTTGTGACACATTTGGCAAGACCACAAACCTTGTCAGACACAAGCAAAAGTAAAATATAACACAGACTATGATGATAAGTTTATGATGAAGCATATGAAGGAGAAGGAGAGGGACAGGTGCTGCGAGGGTGAGACAAACATTGCTTGTTGAGTCCTTTGCTGCTACAGGCACTCTCCAGGTACAGAGAGAAAAAATGTGGTGGTATCGGATCTAAAAGAAAATCAGTGGTATCCCACATCACTAGGTAGTCCATCTCTTTCTATGGATTGGCTGTGTGAATCAGGGAGGACAGGACCCAAATGAGGACTCATGGAAGTAAAAATAAACTCAAAAAGCAGCTTTATTGCTGAACATCAGAAAATACAAAAACTAACTAAACGGGTAGGCAGGCTGGCAGAACACACGGTGAGGAATGAGGGAGAACGCAACACTGGACTGAATGAAATAGAGGCTTAAATACACAGGAATTGATGAGGGAAGAAAAAACACACGATTAGCTCACAGATTAGAAAACCAAATGGTTACATTTATAGAACATTTATCACCAAAGATGTTTATTCAAAAACAAATGTAATTTTTGAAGTATGATCTGCCCTGCTATCATGTTTTGGGAATTATACAATCTGCAGTCACAAATAATTATTTAAACTAAATAAAAACAGCAATGTCATTAGCAGTTAAAGTGTTTTGTTTTGTTTTTTTATTTGGTTGATTTTAATCTTACGTGTCAAATTGAGATATTTTTATCCTATTTTCCAATTGTAGCTCTAACAGTGATCATTTCTTAGCACAGTTAACAATCACTTTCTATTTCTTAACGACTTTCAGGAACATTTGTTTTGATCATAGTGTGCTGCTGTTATATCGCCTTTTGCTTGTTGTCATTCCACTACTTTAGGGGCTAAATGCATATTATAATTCGGTCTTAGTAGAAAGCTACTGAATTATAGTTCAAGATGACCAAAATATTACAGTACATTTTGGACACACTACAGTGTGTGTCTGTGTGTGTGTTTTCCATAGCTTTTATGGTGTATTTAAATTGGTTGGGTATCATATATTTGATTTCCAGTACAACAACAATCATTTTAATACATTATATGTTCAGAGATACATATGAGATAAAATTAATCCAATTTAATCCCATTTCCCATCATATCTGTGAATACTTAAATAGATATAATGATCATTTTGAATTCATGATCGTCAAACTTTTTACTAAGTTAACAGAGAGCTTACATGCAAATTTCTTCACTTAAAAGTGTTTAATAGTAAGCAATGAAAGTGTAATGAAATAAATCCTTTCTGTTTCAATTACAAAGAATGATAACAAAAACATATTCAAGTTAAAAACATTTTTTAAACAAAGGTAATTACAGATTTTTAATTGCAACACTTCTACAAATATAATATAATATAATATAATAAATATAAAATGTTAACTTTTTGCAAAATATGGATTATAATAAAGAACAAGTACCTCGTCTGTCGTCTTGTTGTTGTTAATCGCAGGCGTCCAAACTGAGTGATTGCTGTTCACTGCAAATGTCCTCTGATGCTTCTGGCTTGATTGTGCTCACCATCAAAACAGCAGGACTTGCTGCAGCACAGTGTTCTCCGACACCGTTACTGTGAACTATATCAGGGAAAAAAAATGTTTCTCAACTTCTTCTATGCATGGAGAAAATGCAGTCTTGCTGTAGGGCCTATTCTAATAACCATGGACCCTTTATGAGGCAAAACAGAAGAAAGAAATCAGATCAGAGTTTGAATCAGACATGCAGTAAATACACAACAACTCAAAGCTTAATTAGTTTAGACTTCACTTTATTCCATTAGAGAAATAACAAAGTTGGAAAAGTTAATGAAATGTGAAAAAAACAGTCATACTGAGTAATACCAACTCATTTCCATATGACTTGTTATGCTTGAGGCTACCAGTCTATTACCTCTGACATGATTCAAATGTACTGCAAAGAAAAAAAACAGGTGTTAATTAATCCTGCAGACAGCGTGTACAGGGAGCACTTAATTCTCATTTGCATGATTGATGATTTTATGAGTCCTGGCCGCAGTAGGAGTAGTTTGTTCTATTTGCTGCATTCAGTTTTCATTAGTCAAAAACCTGCATCCACAAATTGTTAAACAATTTCAGAATAACATTTCTCAATTTAAATTTTTTAAGACTTGTGTCATCATCAACAGTTTATAATATCATCAAAATATTTCATTAATCTGGAGAAATCTATACAGGAATCCCTACAGGAAAACATCCCAAAATCACTGTTTGTGAAGTCAGTCTCATTTAAGTTCTACTGTCATCTTTATATTAGTAAGGCTCGATGTCGTGGTATACTGTTATACTTTATTGTAGGGTATTTACCTTACATCACAAAGCAGCTTGAGGCAACTGTTTTTGTGAATTGAATTGTCTTAGTTTTCTTAGCTCTATGATTATATTTTGCCCTTTGAATGTATGCAAAACTTCACAATAAATGGCCTCCTGACAGCAAAATGCTAGTGATTCAAAGTGGAAAAACTGCAGTCTGGTTTGACTGATTCGAAAGGACCCTTTTAGAACAAGGGTTGTAACTAAAAAGACCAAAAATATTACTGTTTGCAAGGTATCGTGCAAGACATTCAGATGTACTCCCTTGAAATATTCTGCTTTGCTCTCATAAGATGGAAGCTAAAATCACCCTAGTATCTTTCTTTCTGGCTCTCTGTTTGTTGCCGTTTTCGCATTCATCCGTATTGATAAGTAAGAAATCTCACATGTTGTGACACACTTTGCTTGGTCTGGTAATGTCTTCATGTACAGCACAGATACAGGCAATATAGAAACAAGCAACATGTCACTCTGCAACCAACATGAAAACACACATAGCGTACCTGGGCCTCCCATATTGACAGGAGCACAGGCAAGTTTTTCTTCACTTGCACCTGTTTTTTGTGTCACACAGTCAAATTTAAGTCCCAGGGGCCAGAATCAGACTGGCCAGGACTCCACTGTGGCCTGCTGGATGGCTTTGGAAAAAAGAAAGGAGAGGTTACTTTTAACTGTGTGGGATTTTTTTTATTATAACTTTACAGCTTTTCCTCCTGATAAAGACCTCCCCAAAGCCATTTACTTATTTCTTTTTTTTTTTTTTTAGTTCAAGTAATACATTAAAAAGTAACAGAAAGATCCTGTTTTTCACTGTTTATTATAGAAATTTCAGCTAAATATATAAAAACAAAAAATTCAGCAATTAACAAAAACCGTCTATATCAAGACATCAAAAAAAGAAAACGAAACATAAAGCAACCTGCATGAGGCCCTCAATGTAAAATGTGTTTATATATTTGTGATTTCTTTTAAGTTTTCATTTATTCAGCACAAGAGCAAAAGCTACCAGTCAAATTAAAATATTTCACTGAAATTATTCAATTAGAAACATACTACATTAACTAAAGGTTTATAATAACCCATAGTAAACCCAAGAGTAAATATAATGTATTACTGAAAGAAATGTATTAATTTAGTAACACAATAATTAATGTTTCAGCGGTCCTTTACCGCCCCTTGCTGCGCAACATGGAACACTGCAAGATTTTCTCAGAGGGAGATCCATACATGCTATATACAGTTTACAACTACAAATACATATGGATTTTATTTTATCGTTATTAAAAGTATAAAAGTATAAAATATAGATATTTTTGGAAATAGGTTTTATTATTTCAAAAGTAAAAAAAAGAAAAAAATGCACTTGACAGTTGAGAGAAATTTTTCAGTACAAAGAAAGTCACAGCTCAAATGTATGTACACAAAAGTACATTTATAGAGAGGAAGCAGTGATGTGGATACTTAAAGAAACTTAGAAAATGAAAAAAAACTTAGAAACTTAAAAATGAAACACTCAGAATGAATGAAGTACATTAGTGTCTTTCTATTTTCTATTTATACTACTTTCCATCGTTGTCTGTACTGTTTCCTGTATCATGAAAGTTACATTTACATGTGGGTGAAGATGTTGTTGGAACTCTAATTTTCCCACAGTGAAAAAGTCCCACCAGCAGCAGCAGAAGAGCCACCATCATGATGGTGAACGCAGGCCATAAGATGAGGTAAATATGACATCCAGGATGTGAGTAGGGGTCTGTCTCAGTTCCTGTGTGATTGCCTGCATAGATAATAAGAATTAATAACCTGTGTTCAGCTTGGTTACTGTGTCTTTGTGTGAGTGACTGCAGAAATGATAGAAATTAATTAATTAGTTCTGTTAACCTTTGTTAGTTACTTAATGTTTTACAATTCTGGCAAATTCAAGGACTGAAAATTTGCCAGAAACTGCATTTCATCTAATGTCCACTTGGATTAAGTAAATCAGTGCCCAATGCAAAAATGGCCAGCTAATGAACAACTACACAAACATGTCAATAGGCTGGTGCAAAGCACTCTTTTGGTCTATTACCACCTTTTATACATCATATTTAAATATGAATTATGTATCAAATTAAATATTGATTAATTAAATTAATGACTGACAAAATATTTTTTTAACATTTAAAATCTATACAGTTATGTGAAAAATAATAGCAGTCTAACATTACTAATAATTTTGGCAGAAATGATGACACAATATGGAAACAAATTCATGGCCAATCAGCAAACTTAACAGACATGACATGCATGCTAATTTGGGGTAATTGACTCATTCAATGAAAGGGGTGTGTTCAATTTAATAACAGTGTGGAGTTCAGTTAGGGAGGTCATTCAATCTGTGAAGACATGGGTGTCAATCATGGCCCCTATTTAATAAAAGGAAGGCAGCAGATGTTGTACTTGCTGGTTTTAGCCTTTGCTCAATGAGTAAATGTAAATATTTTCTAATACTTTGTGGGGCCCATTTATCACATAACAGCACCATGGACCAGTTTCAGTGCCTAAAAATACTGGAAGAGTTCATGTTGCCTTATGGTGAGGACAAAATGCCTTTAAAATGGGTGTTTCAGCAGGACAATGGCCCTAAACACATCAGCAAGTGGGCATCCTGGCTGCAGACCAAAAAGATTGACGTCATGAAGTGGCCAGCCCAATCCTCAGACCTAAATCTGAATGGAAATTTGTGGAGTGACCTCACAAATTCTGTTTTTGATGCAAAACCCAAGAATGCAGAAGATCTGTGTAGTTCAGTCAGCTTGGGCCGCAATTTCTGTTAGGGTCAAATGTTAGTTGACTTCATGCCACACAGATGTAAAGCAGTGTCAGAAATAATGGTTATGCAACTAAATATTAGTTCAGTGCTTAAAGGAAAAACAAAATCGTCATTTTATTTTCAGTTTATACTGTAAATATTCCAGTTTGTAAATGAAAATGCAGACACTGCTATTTTTTTGAACAGCCTCATATTCTTTTTCTTCATTGTCAGTTAAAAAAAAATACAAAAGAAAAGACAAAATTGTTCATGCTTTCATTTGGGATTGAATGTGCCCGGCTCCCAGTGCCTTTGCATATATGGAAATAGATCTATTAGGAACATGGAACTTTTTCTCTGTTGTTTTAAGCACATTAACACAGCTATTATTTTGCACATAACTGCATGCACAAACTTTTACTCCATATGTAAATGGCCTGACTCTCAAAGTGCTCTACATAACTTGCCCAGTTGTTGGATATTTGAGGTTAGTATCTTGCCCAAGGATATTTTGCATGTAGACTCGGATAAAAGCACCACCCTTAACCTGCAGATGACCTGCTCTACCACCTGAGCTACCCCCTGCTTACTGCCACAGTGGTTATTAAGATGGATTTGCTTTGATTTTGTCAGAAAAAAAATGTGACAATTGTAATATTTAAAGAAATTACTTTACTGCTGAATTGTATATAACCATCATCCTTATCATTGCATTAATTATCATTTCATCAGAGCATTTATTGAAGCTGCTGACAATATGTTAGAATTTGTATTATAGGGGTTATCATAATCAGATATTAACATGTTTATTACAGGTGCAGTTATAACTACTTTAAAATGATTGAGTTAAATATATATGTATCATAACTCATATGCTGAGTATATTGGTACAGTAAAATAGTAGCTGAGCAAAGGCCTGAATGTATTCAGCTTCTTGTGGTATTTGAGTTTGCTTAGTTACAGGTGACGGAAGGATGTCCAGTCCATGGTGACCTCAAAGGCCTTAGGTCATCACCATATTCGGAAGAGTATGCCACAAGGAGGAACTTCTGTGTTTGCATTTAATTCTTTAAATACATGAATGTTCTGTACATGCAAATTATGTGCTTGTAAACGCAAGAAGGGGCGTCACAATACCCTGATGTTATAAAAGCAATCTAGAGTGTATTTTGGGTAGAGATGTACAACTGTTTGCAGTTTACACCTCTCCACGCTGCGTGCATTAAAATCAATTGTTTGACCGACCTCTTCTGGACTATCATTGTTTTACTCTCATCCTCAATTTCGAACCCGTAACACTAGTAAATTATTTAATCACACAAACAGGAGAATGACAAAATAGAAAATATAATCGTGCATTTATGACTGATACATAAATCAGCTGAGAATGACTAAAATCCACTTGAAAAAGGAAAACAAAAATGTTTCTCACCTGTGAGACATGGTGCAGAGACAGACAGCCAGCTCTCTGATGATTCTCCACCACCTGAGATCTTGCACTTGTAAAGTCCTTCATCAGATTTGGAAACTCTACGGATGGTCATGTTTCCTGTTGAGGTGCTCCCTATGTGACGTCCATATTTATAGAAATCAGCTGCGATGTTGGAGGAAAGCATCTTGTTTCTGCAGAGCAGAGTCACAGCTTCTCCCTCCATCACAGGAACAGCAGGAATCTCCAGGATCACAGAACCAGCTGAATGACAAGTGACTTATAATTTTAAAATGTTGAACTTGTGTTTGTTTGTGACAAAATATTACTGCCTTCATTCAATCATACCAGTGGCAGTGATGTTGATATTGTTGCTTCTCTTCCCTCCTGCTGTCCCACACCAGTATTCTCCACTGTCACTTCTATAAATACGATCAATGGTGCACTGTAGTGATGGGATTTCCGGCTCTTTTTAGAGAGCCGGCTCTTTCGGCTCGACTCACTAAAAAGATCCGGCTCTTTCGGCTCCGAACCGACTCTTTAGGGTGTTTTGTTGCTTTAATCAATTTATTATCACAATAATATAAAATTATGCACAAAAGGAATTACTAATTTAAGAAACAGTGGTTTTATTTATATATGTTTATATATAAATATATTCAGTGGCCCCTAGAGACACGTACAAACTCCAAAAAGCACGTACAAACTCTAAAACGCATTTCTAGCGTTAACTGAACTTCCAAAACAGAGCTACCTAGATCACTTAAATTACACAATTGAAAGCATATGTATATTGTTTGTGTATTTATACACAAGCACTCATATATATTCAAATAATAAAAAAAAAAAGTTCATTTACCTCTTACTACCACACACCGGTCGTTGGTACTTGCTGGCTTGTGTAGCCTCTAGGTAACAAAAGCTCAACACTGCGCCTAGCATTCTGGAGCACTTCTGTTGTCTTTTGTACATGTTTTGGAGTTTTTACGTGCTTCTGAGGCTACGTCCACACGTACACGGGTATTTTTGAAACAGATATTTTCTGTTTTCCTTTTAAAAAATAATCCCATCCACATGTAAATGCAGAAATAAAGGAAAACGCTGCTAGGAGCATGCCAAAGCAACAGGTGCCGATATATTCCTAAACGTGTAGAAATGTTGGCCAACGAGAAGTCTAGAAGCCTCGGTGGGAAATAGTAAACAAAGATGGGGCATAGAAGCAGAACCAAGTCGTATGTGTGGAGGGACAGTAACTGTGTGTGTATATGTAAGCATTTAAACACTGCAGAGAGGACAATTAACAGTAACAGTATTGCAGAAATTAATTTCACCGAAACAAAATGTGGCGCACAGTGTGACTTCAAAAAAGGCGCACATCTTTGACGCTGCGTTTTCTCCGTTTTAGTTTTAGAAAATATCCATCCTGACAGGCATTTTTTTTTAGAAATCTCAGTTTCCAAAAATACCTGGGTACGTGTGGATGTAGCCTGAGTTTTTATGTGTTTTGGAGTTTTTACGTGATTCTGAGTTTTTACGTGCTTTGGAGTATGTACGTGCTTCAGGGTTTGTACGTGTTTTGAAGTTTGTACGTGCTGCTTTGTCTGTAGGGGCCACCGTAAATATATTTTTATTTAGTCACTCCCCATAAAATGTAATAAATAAATCATATAATACAAAAACCAACTAGTCACTGTTCAACATTTAACTATTTAAATTTTCAGCTTTTCCTTTTAAACAAATTTAAAATGAAACAACACAAAACACTGCAAACCACAACACAATTAAATATAAATTAAAATATGAAAAAGGAGATGCATATTCTCTGTCATATGGGCCTGCATGAATAAACTTTCTGAATCCTTTATCATCTGCAACTGAAAATAGTTGTGGATGATTACTATACCTTTTTAATGTGACGTTGTTGTCCCTGGCTCTCTCTCTCTCTCTCTCCCTCCTGCTCTGTTCCTCTGCTACTGAGTGTAATTACCGCCCCTCCCCCCAGCGCAAAGCACAAGGCTCGCATGCAGAGTGAAGCGGAAAAAAGGGCGAGAGAGAGGGGGAGAGAAAGAAAAAAAAAAAGAACCGACGGCTCGCGATAAGGAGCCGGCTCGCGTCGTTCACTTCAAAGATCCGGCTCTAAGAGCCATTTCGTTCGCGAACGACCCATCACTAGTGCACTGTGAACCTGTTGTTGAAGCTGTTGGTTTCCTACTGGTTTTCTTGCATTGCCTTACTTCCTCGTTCTTCTTATATAACACATGTCCATGAGAGATCCCCTCACAGTAAAAACTAACTGACTCATATTCAAAAAACTGGGATTTGTTTGGAACAACACGGAGAGAAACTGCATCTGGGGGGAAAAAACAAACAAATACCTTAACAAAAACAAAAAGCATAATAGCCAATAAAATGTGCATTACAAGTTTTGTGATGATTACCCCTTTCAAACACAAAATGATAAATAAAGCTTATATCAATAAGCAAGCAGATGGTACTCACCAAGTTTCTGATCATGTGTACACAGGAGGATGATGACAGTCATCACTGATGAGACAAAATGTGTGACTTTTCATCTTTGTTGACTCTTTTTGCTAAAATGTCATGTATTGTTACTTCTCTAACAAAAAGGTTGTTCTACATGAATCATCATCACATTTTAACAGTTTTATGTGACTTTGTTAAAGCTAATAGTTTAGTTTTAATGTATAAACTGAGGCAATACTCACGCAGTCTAAAGCAGAGTTCTCTGACGTCCATGATGTCTTGCTGCAGACTGACTATGTGGCGTATTTGAAGTGAATCTAAATAGTTTTCAGTGAAGCAGAGCTGCTGTTGTGGTTGGTCACCTGACACAAAAACAGCCTGATGCTGCTTTTAGTTCTATTTGTAGCCATTTAAGAGTTAATCTTCTTGGTTTACAGCACTGATGAGAAAAACAGAAAAACATTTCAGTGCAAACTAAGTCGGAGGTGAAGTTTGTTCACAAACTACCCACAGAGCCTCTTAATAGACATGCAACAACGTCAACAGGCAAGATGTGGTCCATCTCTCAGCGCTGGCTGCATCGTTTTTTTTTATATATTATGACTTTTATGTTTGCGTAAGGACGAGTTAGTTATTGTAGCTCTGATTTTTCCACAGTGAAGAATTCCCACCATCACCACTACCAGCAGCAAAGCCACTATCACAAAAATCAGCTGCCATGTTGGAGGAAAACATCATGTTTCTGCAGGAAAGAGTCACAGCTTCTCCTTTCATCACATATTAAATACATGTCAACTTTATCTCAGAATATTTCTTTCCTTCTGCAGTTGTACCAGTGACAATGAAATTCATAATGTTGCTTCTGTTCCCTCTCACGCTAAAATGTTGCTGGTCATTCATCACAAGAAAAGCAGGACTTTAGCTGAACAACATGTGTTCCAGATGCAGTTCAGGTTAGAATCATGTTTAGTGAGAAACACTGTTCAACTTCTAAATATGATCAGGTTTCTAAAAGAACAAAATGCAAATACGGAGAATTACAATATTTCTCCATCATTTAGTTTAGTTGCAAATTCTTTTGTACTTGTTAGAAAAGTTTATTTTATTAAAAAAAAAACCCAAAATGTTTGGTTATTGTAGAAGGACAGGACCTCCTCCTTTAAGCCCTTTTTTTAAAAAAAAATTCATTTCCCCCGTCAACCTTTGTGTGGTTTGTTTAGGTTCAGACATTATAACTACATTTATGGTGTAGTATGGAGTCCCACAAGGGATATTGGAGAAGGAAAAAACAGCTTAATTTTAGTCCATGCAGTTTCAGGTCAGCACTGAGATTTTGGAAGCAATCATAGTGATGGAAGACTCCATTGGTGTGATTCATAGATTTTCATTTTGAGCTTGACCTGAACTATTAAGATATTATATAAGTCAGAGACATCTGAAGAGAGTTCTGAGCGTAAGAGGACACAGTCATCTCTGACCTGGCTTTGTAGTTTACTCACAGGCAGATGAAACACCAAATTATTATGCTAACCACTTCTCCGTGTCAAACTCAAAACATTAATCCAGAATGACAAATGCAGCCCACCTCCTTCTACCGTGAGTCATCAGAGTCTAATTGGCAAATGCATAAATTTCTCTTTTTCAACAAATCATGTTCTATTCTTCTAAGTGATCTCTCCTTATTGAAATAATATGTTTTTCTTAAAAGCCACAAAACAAAGCCCGCTGTGAGACAGGCCATTATCCTGTGTGGCAACAGAAAGACTAAGAGTGGTTGTTCTTAATGATAAGATCAGCAGCCACATTGCTGAATGAATGAGGGATGACTGTCATTATGGTCTCTCTCTTACCTTTTGAGGTTTAAGAGCCGAGGATCTTATTGCCTTTTCTACATTTTTTTCTCACAGTGTCAACCAACACTCAGCTTATGACTTGTGCTTTCACACAGTTTGACTAAACAAATATAGAAAGCCATGTCATTTTCTTTGCCTGTATTGAACAGATGTTGCTGTAGCATGAAACAAGACACCACTTACTATGTCTGGGTACTAGACCACACTTCAGTTAGAGACATGCTCATGCAGAGAAATGGAGTTTTAATTTTCACTGCTGACCACAAAAAGACCACAGTGAACGGTAAAAGTGTGGCAGTTCTTTCTTGTAGCAACATTCATACACTTTTAAAAAGACCAACCAGATGGAACAAGTTTAAGAGCATGTGGGAGGCCTATCAGCTAAATGAATACACACAAGCTATAACAATTTATTTACATGTATCAAACTCAACTGACAATATGTTGCTTAATTACAAAAGCAATACATGATAATCTTTTGTTGTTTTCACTCTCACTCGGATGTGATTATGTCTTCAGTCAGCTCTCTCTAACATACATTGCAAAGAGAGAGTAAAAATAAACAAGCTGTTTCCAAACGAGAATGAATATCTTTGAAAAGAAACAGATTTATTATTGTCTCTGGTGGAAAAAGTGTTAATTCCACATTTGAATTTTGGCAATGTCATTTTATACAGATTTTATTTAGAGTTTTGGGGGTGATAACAACTCACAAACTCTATAAAGTTCATTCATGTGTCATAGCATGTAAATGTATCTAACATCCTTTTGACTCGAATTTTCTTTAAGCTGTACTACAACTGTATTACAAATGACTATTTGATGTTTCTGATGTTGCTAATTCTCAGTGCCAACATTAAAATGTTTTTTTTATTCAGAATCAGTCTTCCCTTTTGGTTGAGAGCCACCGAGACCAAAGCTTTAGTAAATAGGTCTAGAGGGTGATCAGTAATGTGTTCCTCTCATTTTTTTTCTTATTATTTTGTGTATTTCTATGATGAGTAATTGTGCCATGAATTTTGTTCTGATGTGCACTAATGGTGTATGTTCTGAAAGGCATACACAAACGGTATACAAACTGGCTTTTGTATTCTATTCATTGGATTTCTTTGTTCTGTTTACTGTGAAATAGCAACATCATTGACTAGAAAATGTTTTTTATGTGGCTTTTGTTTTTGAAAATGGTTATTTTCAATTTAAATTTTATTTTGAAGCTGATTGCATGTCTGAAGTTAAATGTCATGCCCCATGTAACCATTGTAACTCAAAACCTTTGCATTAGATAGATAGGCGCGTGTTGCATCTCTAAAGAAGAAGTGGTTTTTATTTGTGTTTATTGTTGAAAGCTTTATGTTCAGGACACTTAAATCATCAATAGTGTAATCAAATTTATATATTACACATACACAAACAAAGGTTCAGGCAACACCAGCAAGAAAAGGAAACACATTTTTCCTTTGTGAATTCAAAGACATAATTTTTGAGCTCTTAAGAAGAGACAAAAATATGGTTTATAAAATATATTTCTTCTTCCTGTGTTATTTAAAATAGTGTATGCTTTCTATTATTGTATATTGTATTATTGTGTTTATCTCACAATATAAAGCACCTTGAGGGAACTGTTTTTGTGATTTTGTACTATATAAATAAAACTGAATTGAATTGAACATTTCTCTGCCTGGATTTATAAAGTTGGCCTGTATGTAGAGAGGGTAATGCTGCAGCAAAAGGAGAAGAAGAAGAAAACAATAAAAGGTATCATTGCATAGCCAGCGAAAGAGAAATTGGCTCAAACATTATGCACTAATTATATTGAATTAGGACATTTACGTAACAATAGGTAAGTAGTAATGATTACAGTTTTCTAGAGCTAAATAAAACAGATCATGTCATGCAGCAAGGCAAAAGCAATTAACACAAAATTAAGTGTACGGTTTTCTTTACCTCCGCAGGCTTTGTCAAAGTAATACAGACCAACAACAAAATACTTAATAGTGGAAATGATCCAAGCAGTGGCACCATAGGAGTAAAGGCCCATTTCACAGTAACTGGATTCGTTGTTGAAAAGTTGTGTTAATGGGAAGATACTGTATCTAAATATTATTTCAAACTCTTTTATACTGAGTCAATGTTTATAATGTTACACAACTGGCATTAAAAGGTTCTAAAATTGTGAGGGGACAGTTTGTTTACCTGATTCATTTGATTATATCAAAAAATCTAAAAGCTCCAAATCACCTCTGACACATAGCCAGCTCTCTGGTGATTCTCCACCTCCTGAAATGCTGTACTTGTAAAGTCCTTCATCAGACTTGGAAACTCTGTGGATGGTCATGTTTCTGGTGGAGCTTTTGTTACTCACCAACTTTCTGATCATGTGCACAAAGCAGGATCACAAGAGTCATCACTGAAGAGACAAAAAACATGTTGATTCCTACCGCTGCTGGAACAGAATTTAATAACAGCTCTGCAAAAAACAATAATATTATGAAATGTCAAACAAACAAAATTTCTACAGTTTAAACTTCATTACTAAATTCACTGAACTAGTTATAGTTCTTGGTAACATAAAATGGAAAAGGTAGTTACACAGTCTTTTGCACAGAGCTGTGACCTCCATGATGTCTCGCTACAGACTGAAGTGTAAAGTGGGCATGGGGGTTTTTCCTGTGTGGTTTCTTTCAGCAAATAAAGTGATGCTAAACATTTAAAAATAGTTTTCGAAGATGCTGTCTTATTTCACATTACTCTCAGTGTTTCAGTTCACTAACGCTGCTTTCAGTACAACTTGCAATCATTCAGCCTTCATGCTTTCATGTATTAGCACATAGACACACACTTATTAGCAAAGTAATCAGCAAAGTTAACTAAATAAAAGTAAAAAATAACATTACCATTCCATTTTTCTTATTTTTAATAATCAATCTATTACACGAAATTGAGGTCACAGTTCACATGTGTGCATAAAAATTACACAAACAGAAAAAAATGTTAAGTAAGTAAGGAGAATTAATTTATATAGCATCTTTCAAAATAAAAATCCCAAAGTGCTTCACAGAGAAGCTGAAATGTAAAAAGAAAAATCAACCAAAAGCAAGTTTGAAAAGACCTCGGTTTTTAGCTTTTTTTTTTTTTTTTTTTTTTTAAGAGGCCACTAAGTCCACAGATGTCAAGCTCAAAGGGAGAGAGTTCCACAGTCTGGGGGCCACAGTTACAAAAGCTCTGTCGACTTTTGTTTTCAGCCTCATATGATGGACAACCAGCAAACTCTGATCACATGACCACAGGAACCTGCTGGGGATGTAAGGATGGAAAAGATCACTGATATATGTTGGTGCTTGTCTGCGCAGGGCCCTAAATGTCAGAGTCATAAGGCATGGGAGTACTTAGAAGACTTGGGCAGAAGCTTTGCTGCAGTGTTCTGAACAACTTGCAGATGCTCCAAAGAGGTTTTACATAAACAAATAAACAAAGAATTACAATAATCCAGACGAGATGAGACAAATGCATGTATGACAATTTCCAATAAGCTGTACAATGGAACTCAGCTTAGCAATATTTCTCAAGTGATAAAAACAGGAGTGGACCAGAGATTTAGCACGAAGGTCCAAAGTCACAGCTGAGTCAAACTTTACACCAAGGTTCCTGATAGAAGATTTGGCAAATGTAGCAACTGGACTTAAGTTTTCCATAGCCCTAGGTAAAAGAAAAATAGGAGCACAAACAAGGACTTCAAGAAAGTCATCCAACCTCTAATGGAGTCCATGCACATATGGAAAATCTGTAGTTTGGAAAAATCTTGAGGCATAAGGAGATATATAACTGAATATCATCTGCATAGCAGTGATAAGAAATGTCATTAAAAGGGCTTAATATGTGTTGAAGATGGAGTATACACAACAGAAACAATAAAGCTAAAGAAAAATAAACTGAATATAGCTACACACCTGCAATGAAGTTCTTTGTGGTTACCAGTGAATACATTCATTTAAAACTGAATCATCCCCCCTCCCCCTCCAAACGCCTTCGACGCTTATTCCCCTCCAATGCTGACAGTGGATCAAGGAGACCAGCGCATAGGCTGCAGGCTCGGATGTACTGTCTAAATTGGCTGTCTCTCACCCTTTACCCACCCCTGTTGCTTGTCATGTGTTTCTTGTATTAAGAGTTTTTTCATGTGCTATGTGCAGAGGTGGGGTTTATTTTTCTGTTCTCAAACTGATCTTTCTGTTGGAGCTCAGTCTGAGGGGAGTTATTTTTTTTCTCCTTATCTTTCCTCATGTGGTGCATTTTCCATTGTTATACCTCTCTGACCTGTCTTCCCCATGTGATGTTTTTGTGTAATGTATGTATGTAAGATGGCGCCGCCATTGCGTGCAATAGGTCGGCAGCCTTAACATGAAATTTCCCCTTGTGGGACTAATAAAGGTATCTTATCTTATCTCTTTTTTTCCCAAAATGTCTATTTCTTTAAACCTTCTATTGTGTATTTGTGCTACACATATGCTGCACAGTTTCCAGTATCATGACAGTTACATTTACATCTGGGTTAACAATTAGTTGCTCTGATTTTCCCACAGTGAAGAAGTCCAACGAGCAGCAGCAGCACCACCACCATCATGATGGTGAACACGGTCCGTAAGATGAGGTAAATATGACATCCAGGCCCTGAGGAGGGGTCTGTCTCACTTTCTGTGTGATTGGCTGCATAAATGATAAAAATGAATTAGCTGTGGTCACCTTGGTTAATTATTTAATTAGTTACTTACTTACTTAATTAATTAATTAATATCTACATTTCACACAGGCACAGGGCTCAACAATTGCCAGAACCTGCAGTTTCTCTATCGCTCACTTGAGTTGTTCAAAGGTGAATAAACCCCCATAGACTGCCAAACTGTTAAAATGCCCAACAAATGGCCAACTAAAGAAATATGGTTATGAACTTTAATTGTTTCTAGCTTTTTCTTTTCTTTTTTTAGAATTTCCTTTAGTTTCTGAAATTAACTCTGGTTATTTTATGTATTTTGATAACTGAATCCACAAGCCAGAGGGAGATGTAATCATGTTGTTAGCCTGTTTAGTGTTTACTACCCATGACAGAATTAGGGGGGTGGGGGTTGTTGTTGTTTTTTTTGCATCTGATCTGAAGAAAAACTTGTGTAAATGACAAAAATATAGTGAATGCATTTGTAATGAAAGAGTGTATTTAGTGATGGAGTTGTAATACTACTGGCATTAGAAAAAGGGAAAAAAGTTTTGACTTCCTGAGTGTCTTACCTGTGACATTCAGCCAGCTCACTGGTGACTCTCCAGCACCTGAAATGCTGCATTTGTAAAGTCCTTCATCAGACTTGGAAACTCTGTCGATGGTCATGTTTCCCGTGGAGCTGCTCCTGATGGGGATTCCATCTTTGTAGAACTCAGCTGTGAAGTTGGAGGAAGTTGTCTTGTTTGTGCAGCTCAGAGTCACAGCTTCTCCCTCCATCACAGGAACAGCAGGACTCTCCATGATCACAGAACCAGCTGAAAACCAACATGTATAAATCTATTCAATGATGTCTTTGATTAGGACAACATATTGCTTACTAAATGGAAACTTACAAGTAACAGTGATGTTGATAATGTTGCTTTTCTCCCCTCCTCCAGTCTCACATATGAACTCTCCACTGTCGTCTGTATAAACATTTTTTATAGAGCAGGATGATCCTGTTGCTGTTTTCTCTTTAGTGTAGCTGCATGATTTTATGTTACCTCTCAACCTATGTACACCATTATAATGAGAGACACCCTCACAGTAAAAAGTTACCGACTCATATTCAAAGAACTGTGATCTGTTTGGAACAACACGAAGATAAACTGCACCTGAGACAAAATAAAAGATTCACATTAGTTTTATTTTTCAATAACTGAAATGTGGGAGCACAGGGTAAAATAAGAAATCTCAAACTGATATAACTAATAAATGTTAATGTCAGTTTAACTAGTCAGTACTTACCAACTCTCTGATCATGTGCACAAAATGGGATCATCACACTCATTACTGAAAAGACAAAAAAGGGCTAAACTTGTAAACCTACTGATAAATGTATTTGTTGTTTGGCAGTTTGTTATGGTTCCTCGACATGAAACTTTTAAAACAACACAGTAGTAGATAAATTTTACTATCTTAAATGATTCCTTATATTTTAGTTTTAATGCGGGAATGAAAAAAGTACTCACTGAATTTGATGTAGACTCTGACCTCCATAACGTCTTGTTGATTGTGAACAACAGTCTCTTCCTGTGTGGCTCATTTCTGCTGCTGAACCAATATTTAGCATTTAAAAATAGCTTTCAAAGAAGCAGTGACACTGCTGTTGTTGTCAAGCCTCAGTGTTTCAGTTCACACTCACTGGAGGGAAAGAACAAGCTAATGCTTCACTAAACCCAGAGTGACACTACTGTCTGAACACTGGAAAAAAAAATTTGCACTGCTAATGGGTTCATTGTATATGATGAAGGTGCTTGCACTTATCAGTGAATTAACCTGTTTTAAACTGAAGCTAAGATTTGAAAGTATAAGACTGTGAGTACATCAAACAAATACAGATACAAATGTAAACCAGAACTTTGTAGCAGAATACATTCTGGACCTTTATTTCAAATAATGATTTTTACTTACTTTGACAATATACACTTGGGTGAACATATGTTTTGACACATACACAAGTTGTTCGGGTTTTTTTGTGTTTGTTTTTTTTACCACTTAAACATATTCCACTCATAGTTATATAATAGACATAGACATAATGTGTAAACTCTCAGCTTTCATTTGAATATGATATCCCCATTCACACTGGAGGAAGGGTTTAGCAGTTTCAGCTCCTTAACATGTGCCACCCTCTTTCTAATGGGATCAAAAGTAATCGGGCTGCTGACTCAAAGGCAGGTGTGAACAATTCCTTCATTACATCACTTTCTTTTAAGCTGATGAAAGGCCTGGAGGTGTAGTCCTTGCATTTGGAAGATTTTGCTGTGAATCAAAAATATGCGGAGCTCTCTATGCAGATGAAATAAGTCATCATTAAGCTGTCAAACAGAAAAAAAATCCTTCCAAAAATGCTACAATATCAGGAGTGGCAAAATCTACATGTAGGTACATCCTGAGGAAGTAAGCACTGGTGAACTTAATAAGACAAAAAGACCTCACAGTAGGTCTAATCAGAAAATAATTTCTATGGTGCATAGAAACCCCTTTTCAAGGGCAAACCAAGTGACAACACTCTCGAGGAGGCGTATTGATATCCAAGTGGACAATAAAGAGAAGACTACGTGAAGGTAAATGTAAAGGATTCACTGCGAGGTGCAAGCCACAGAAACAATTTACCTAGATGTAAATGTGTTCATAGTGTCTCTTTAAATGTTTGTTTTGATCTTGGCTTGAAATAAAATATTGCCCGTTGCTGGTACTGCACCTTACTAACAAAGTGTGACAACACTACGTAGGGTTTCAAGGATGAGCTGAAGGATGAGCTGAAGGTATAGACCCACGTGATTTGCTGTAAAATGTTGTCTTGTCTCTGTGTTTTGTCAGCTCGTAAGACATGAGCAAACAGCACCCATCTTCACAAAAAGTGGCATGGGCATCTGACTCAGCTGCTATCTCTCCATGCTTTCTCTGCGTGGGATTAAACCACTTCAAAAATGGTTCATTGAGGGTTTGCAGTTTATCTAAAACTTCCACAACAATACAAATGAGACTGCCACAGACTGCAGTTTCTCTAGTGTCCACTAGAGGGTAACTCTAGAAATGAGCCAGTGTAAATCATTGTTTGTCTTCTGTTAAGTCTCTTACCAGTGACCCATGAATCATTCAAGCATCAAAAAACAGATAATTCAAGGAATGAGCGAGTTCTGTGGAGACATAATAGACAGCTTAGTAAAAAACACATTGTACTTATGTTTGTTAGCACTTTATACTAGCATCCCATCACAAAACCACATAATTTATTCTAGGGGTCGGTTTTTATAATCGATTTATTGATTAAAATCGATTCTGGCTCGGGTAACGTGATATCAATTCATTAAAATCCTGAATCGATTTTTTAATGTAAATTTATTTTGCCCAAAATGCCAGAATCTCAGGTTAAACCTCACAAAATTTCAACAACCACCAAACAGCTAAGACAGTAAATGGCAGCAGGAACACGGATTCTGCACAAAGATGTAAACACACAGCGCGGAACGCCGATGGATCAGAATCAGTGAGATGTCGCCTTTCTCACCCAACGGCACGGACACGGTCGGGGCTGAAAGCAGACAGCTCGCTGATTCTGATGTTTCGGCGGCTCCGCGCTTTGTGTTCACGCCCTTTTTGCGCTGATTCTAAAGGTGTTAGTTTTATCTCTCTCCAAACAATATTGACCGAACCAGCAGCAAAAGAAGATCCAAACTACGCTTCACATAAATATTGTCATGAGTTCCCTCTGACTTTTGCTGTTTTGCTTCCACCACGATAAAATCACACTTCATGCACAGCTCTCTCTGTCTCTCTCTCTCTGTCTCTCTCTCTCTTGCTCTCTCTGTACTTCAAGAACAGTTTCCCATCTAAAAATCTGTTTCCTGCATTATTCGCTTGTTTGTTACGCACAAGTCTACCGTTGTTTACAGCCAGGGGCGGATCTAGAGAAATTTTGTTAGGGTGGCATGAGGGTGGCAAAGAAATCAAATGGGGTGGCAAAATCAAAGCCTTTTTTTTTCAAACACATATGCAGGTGGTTACATATGGTTAAAATGATTCAAATGCAGTAAGTATACACGTTTTTCATATAAATATAGTCTATAACTTAATTATTGTCTGTAGTCCACATAATTACACACTTTAGTTACATAAAACATGTGAGTTTTGATCTTATGTACTGTATAGACTGTATAATAAATAAATATGTATCCCAATAAGTATAAAATCCAGAAAGCTACACAACATGGGGCAGTTCATTTACAAACACAAGTCTAACTTAAGTTTCACAGTTTTTTTGTTAGAAAACAATCACATTGTTACAGCTTAAATTACACAAAATGTCAGAAATCTGCACCGTCATGAACAAAAATTTAAACCTATTTTTTCATGATTTGTTGGATTAACCCACTGAGGTCTGAAATACAACCGACCATTTTTGACTCCTTTTGAGTTTATGTTTGTATTTCACCCTCAAATTGTTTCATTTAATTTTTTTCCCCCTTGCCGTGTTTGGTATCATTCTTTTCATCAACTGAATTTAGTTGTGTTTTTTCAAATGACATACTACATTAGTATTACTGATCTGAAATCACACAAAGAACTTAAAATCCTAGTAGTATTTTTTACTGTAAAAAACAGACATGTTAAGTAAATTTTTATAACTTATAACGCAAATATAAAATGTACATTTTGTAAACATATACAACTATTTATCTAAAAATGCAGCCAATACACCTGCCGTTTTTTTCATTTTCTACAACCATTTAAAAATATTACTAAAACTAAAATGAGAGAACAATCAGGTGTCGCAATAAGATGCCCCACAAATGATGTGTGCCAGTAAAAAAAGGTTTGTCCACCAAAAGACAGAGGAGAACAGCACAGTGATAAACCTGGTTTTCTACTTAGTGGCAGTGTTTACATTGCAAATGTGCCTTTGTGACATTCATTAGTGCCCTCACTGACACACAAAACAAAACGACTACACAACAGAACAACTACACAAGATAACACAACACACTAAGTATACACTCCACACTCAACGTCACAAATCTCCCACATCTAAAAACCCTCTCTCTCTCTCACTCGCTCGCTCTGTCTCGCTGCCGTTACCGTCACTCCCAAAACTTTTCCCTCTTCCTAAACAACCAAATCCCACGTGTTGGTCGACATGGCACATTTTTCCACCGATAGGAAAGAGGTTGCTTTTTCCCCTTTCTTTACTGTTTTTGCGCTGTCCTTAGAAAACGCTTAAAACACACACACACAAAAACGTGACAACAGTATTTAGAAAAAAAGCGTGGCTTATACATATTATCATAATTCTGGATTTACTGGCCTGTAATTAAAATTTAAAAACTTTGAAGTCCAAACTTTCAGTATGGGCTGAAATAGAGACTCAGTGTGGCTGCAGCTTGTTGCTATGTCAGCTTAAATCAGTCATGTGATTTGAAGGTGCAGCGTGTCTGTGGACCCCACAGGGTTAATAACACTCACCTTCCTTCCATTTCCAGAGTGTAACATCGAGCCACCTGTGTAAAATTCGAAATTCCCATGGTGTTGTTCAAAATGTGCTCTGGCACAATCATAAACATGGCTTGCTACTGAAAACAAGAAAAAAACCGGTCCTGCTATGGGCTGAACCATTTGTTAATGGTGCAGGGGGGAACACTATCCAATATTTTCAGTTTTAGCATTTATATTCACTGTTGACTACGCTCAAACTGTTAATGCTATCTTATTTTAATTAACAACACTGTCATATGCAAAACTGGGGTGGCACTTGGGGTGGCAAGGGATCATTTTAGGGTGGCACTTGCCACCCCATGCCACCCTTCTAGATCCGCCCCTGTTTACAGCGCTGTCGGCCGCTGGTTTTTTTTTTCCTTTTACTTACTTCCGAAAAGAAAACCTAATTTCTGCCGTTCAATAGGATTCTGAACAAATTTGAACTGCAAAATGCTTAGCCGTGTCTGTAATAGAGATGGACCAATTCGATATTACATTTCAGTATCGGTCTGATACTGACGTAAATTACTGGATCGGATATCGGAGAGGAATAAAAAATTTAATCGGATCCATTAAATATCAAAAAAGCACCTCACAAAACTTGTAACATGGTGTAACACAGCTCATAACCTAGCCTAGCGCGTCGGAGCAGTGTGCTCACGTGACAGAGCAGCTGTGTGTATTTGTAGCCTCGCTACCAAACCAGCATTTCATATCTGAGGAAGTTATCCCAGAGAGAAGTAAAGCAAGTGTGTAAGTTCATCTCTGAATGTTTGTAAAGCATTCTCACCTTAAGCTTAACAACCGATATGTGCGTTGAAGGACATGTCCTGGTCAAAAATGACTCCAAGGTTCCTCACAGCGTTACTGGAGGCCAAGGTAATGCCATCCAGAGTAAGAATCTGGTTAGATACCATATTTCTAAGATTTTCAGGGCCGAGTACAATAACCTCAGTTTTATCTGAATTAAGAAGCAGAGCAAGTTAGCAGCCATCCAGGTCTTTATATCTTTAAGACATTCCTGCAGTTTAACTAATTGGTGTATGTTACCTGGCTTCATGGACAGATAGAGTTGGGTGTCATCTGCATAGCATTGAAAAAGTATGCTATGTCTTCTAATGATACTGCCTAAGGGAAGCATGTATAATGTAAACAGAATTGGTCCTAGCACTGAACCCTGTGGAACACCATAGTTGACCTCGGTGTGTGAAGAGGACTCTCCATTTACATGTACAAATTGGAGTCTATAAGATAGATATGATACAAACCACTGCAGTGCAGTACCTGTAATACCTACAGCATGTTCCAATCGCTCTAATAGGATTTTATGATCAACAGTATCAAATGCAGCACTAAGGTCTAGCAGGACAAGCACAGAGATGAGTCCACTGTCAGAGGCCATAAGAAGATCATTTGTAACCTTCACTAAAGCTGTTTCTGTGCTGTGATGAGCTCTGAAACCTGACTGAAACTCTTCAAATAAGCCATTCCTCTGCAGATGATCTGTTAGCTGTTTGACAACTACTCTTTCAAGGATTTTTGATATGAAAGGAAGGTTGGAGATTGGCCTATAATTAGCTAAGACAGCTGGGTCTAGAGATTGCTTTTTAAGTAAAGGTTTAACTACAGCCAGCTTGAAGGCCTGAAGGTGGCTTGAAGGTGATTAAAGTGGTGGGTGGGTTCTTTTACAGTTTGAGAGAAGCCAATTGAGTCTAATAACAGATTAAATGCCATGTTGAGGCTGTCCTTTTTAGCATCTACATGAATGTTAAAATCACCCACAATAATTATTTTATCTGAGCTGAGCACTAAATCAGATAAAAAGTCTGAGAAATCAGAGAGAAACTCTGTGTAAGGCCCAGGTGGACGATAGATGATAACAAGTAAGACTGGTTTCTGAGTTTTACAGCTGGGGTGGACAAGGCTAAGCATCAGACTTTCAAATGAATTAAAAGTCTGTCTTGGTCTTTCGTTAATTAATAGGCTGGTGTGAAAGATTGCTGCCACACCTCCCCTCGGCCAGTGCTTCGAGGTTACTGGTAGTTAGAATGACTCGGGGGTGTTGATTCATTTAAACTAACATAATCATCCTGCTGCAACCAGGTTTCTCTAAGGCAGAGTAAATCGATTTGTTGATCAATTATTAAGTCATGTACTAACAGAGACTTGGAGGAGAGAGACCTAATATTTAATAATCCACATTTCACTGTTTTACTCTTTGGTTCAGATGTGGATACTGTATTGTTCTTTCTTTGTGATTTTTCATGTTTAAGTTGTTTATTGCTGGTTTTTAGTTTGTTTTTTTGTCTGTCTGGGAGCAGACACAGTGTCAATGGAGATGCTAAATGGCCTGTATTTGTATAGCGCTTTGCTTAGTTCCTAAGGACCCCAAAGCGCTTTACACAACCAGACATCCACCCATTCACACACTGGTGATGGCAAGCTACATTGTAGCCACAGCTGCCCTGGGGCGCACTGACAGAGGTGAGGCTGCCGGACACTGGCGCCACTGGGCCCTCTGACCACCACCAGTAGGCAATGGGTGTCTTGCCCAAGGTCACAACGACTGAGACGGGGCTCGAACCAGCAACCTGCAAGATTGGAATTAAAACCACTATAAAATATTTCATTGAGACCAAATACAAGGTGAGCTTCTTCAGATTGCAGTGGGCTTTGGAGGGCATTCACCTACCTAGGACACTGACCAAAATACAAATACTGTACTGTTTAAAATGCAAATATTTATACAGTATATTACACTATAATGTATAATTAATTACTTAGAACATGTGCTGGTAAAATGTATGTATTTTTTCACCCAAGCAGCTGTAATGAGAAGCACTGGTGACATGGGTGCTGACTATGTACCTGGACTTGTAAATTTTTGTTCGGCTTATAAAATGGGCACACTATCACAATACATTATTACGACAAAATATAAACTGCAGCATGTACAGCCAACAGGACCTCATTGCACATTAATTTGTGCTGTATATAAATATCATGACAACTATAGATTGATTCATACACATTTTTATTAACACAAATGCAAATAAACAATTTACTGATAATGGATAATTGGAAATGAAACATACTTTTAGCTTGCCAACGAAAATAATCAACATAGAGAAAATGTCATACACTGATTATTTGTTATATTACAAAATCTGAATATGAAAAGAAATATATGTGACCATTAATTTATGTAAAAAGTTAAGAAAATTAACAATTATTAAAGTACAACTAAAAACACCTATAGGATCCAAAAGCACAACAACCTGCCTTAAACAGCCCTATCAAAGGAATTTGGAACAATCATGTGTTGTCAACAATATGCTAATTGGAAAGAGAATGTTCTGTCATATCTCAGGCCCGCAAGTTTCGAGGCTTATGAGTGATTTCTACATGGCAGGCCTTATGAGAGTACACAGTTCAATAAGATCACATCAACGTGTGTGGTTAAAGCTTAATTTCACTTTCATGAGTTATATAATAAATCATATAAGCAAACACAAAGCACCAACAAGCACTGTACAAACAATAAAGATGATTTGTGCTGTCATTTACATAGAGAACAGCCATTATTCTGAATGTGACATGTATACTTTTGGAAGACAAATCATTTATTTTGTTTTGCATTTTCCCCATTCAAACAAAGAATTAAATCAATATGGCTAACCTGATCCATCAACCCAGAACCTTCTTCAAAGTTTTAACATAATTGTCAATGATGCCATACTTTCTAATGATCCATGATCAACCCAGTATGTACCTTATAATCAATTTCTTTTGTATGCAGCTGATGAAATATGGCTTTTCTTCCCAAAAAAATGATTAAGATGGAAGTTTCCCTTCTTTAAGAAGCAACCCAAAAACACAGATATAAACACATTACACCACACTTACAGAATAAGACTGTGGTTGTCTTCACTTGTTGGTACAACAACAACATGAGAGTTTTCCTGCCCTATGCAGATATAGCAGAGGTAACACCAAACTGCTGGGCAAGTTAAACCAAACCATATACATCAACATTGAACACTTGCCAGTGCTGCTCAGCAGAAG